>NC_051048.1:12576969-12849469 GCF_904848185.1 Acanthopagrus latus
CATTACTGAAAGTTTTTTGTTTTTTTTTTTTGTTTTTTTCAAAATTACAATTTTCAAATAAATATCCCTGAGGAATGATGCAGCTGCAGCTTCTAATCTCTAGCAAATAATAGCAAAACATCTGAACACTACCTCTGCCAACTTTTAAACTGAATCAGAACAAAATTACAAAGGCTTTAGTACAGAGCGCTTGGGCAGAATTTCCTAAATGTGCCAAAACACCACACATTTTGGCACCATCTGTGCCATTTAAAATTTCTAGGGTAACAAACAGTATATTTTACTTATATGTTACCATAGGTGTTCGGGCTTAACAGGTCAACTGTGAAGCGCCAGAAATGCTTTGTGGACTATGGTCTGAATTTCCATTGGCATGGGGTTGAAGAGATAATGATTATCTTTTAAACTTATCCTTTGACACTTAAACAATTTGAGGATCATCAATAAGATCTATCAATCCATCAAATATCTTAATTTCTAACCATAAACATGTTAAATAATTCTACTGTGTTCTACGATGACAATACATTTATTAGGTGAGGAAATTTGATGGATAAGTGAGGCAATGGTTTTTGTGGTGAATCATTCCCACTGTTCCTTGTTTCAATGCTGGATTCTCTCTGGTTGTTAGGTAGCTAATTGGCTTGTAATGTGTAATGCCAGCAACTTGTGGAGTGGATGCCCTGTATGTATGTTAATTAAAAGGGACAATGACAATGATAATTGTCATACTGATGAAGGAAAATGTTTTGTTTCCTGTTGTTCCTGTCAATAACAGACACAGACACATTAACAGTATTCACAGTATCCACATATCGGTATAAAGCACATACTGTACAGGCCAATGAATGACCTAAACTCAGTTCCATCCTCCCACACCACAACCCCCGTGTGAACACAGAGAAGAGTCAACCTCGGTCCAACTTTCTGTCACTGACTCAGGCTTTGACAGAGTACCGTCCCAAAATTAAATACAGTGCTACTCGTTTCTCAGAGATTTCCGGCCGAATGTGCAGCTTCTCCCTCTCTTCTCACCTCATTTCCTCGTTATGATAAATTCCCTGATGCTTCCTTCTAACCGAGCTTCACCGTGAAACCATTTACTGATTCACACACTTCAATATGCACACCCTCATCCCCCACATCAAACTATTCATACACAAAATCACTTTCAAACAAACAAGACCAGAACCAACAGACACGCACACATTCATACGCAAATGCTGTTGAGATGAAATTGAAATGAAAGCACTATTAGAGTATCAATCTTTATCTAATCCATTCTGTGGAGAGGCCGATTGTAATTACCTCCAACTCAGTTGTCTCTAACAAGGGCCAGAATTCACATCACTCTTTCTAACCTTTTCTTCCAATTCTGTATTCTGCAGTTGAATACCAGCCACACAATACCAGTGGCAATCAATTTCCTATCATACAAAAGACCTTTGGGGGCTCTCCATTTCATTTTCAAACAATACAGTCCAAGAACATGGCTGGAATTAAGATGTTGCACTCAGCTTTCTGTTGGAGAAGAAGGAGCAAATCAGGGCATAATTTCTGGCCAAAAAACTGCTACTGAGATATCTGAAAAGAGTCACAATCCTTTTTACATCTGTTGAGTGCTTATGCTGTCTGATTGCTGCTTCCGGTTCTCACTGAGGGATTGGACAATGCCCAAGCTCGGTCAATATGACTGAGCCCAAATTCGACATGACAGGATTATCAGTCCAGAGCCAATGCAGTCTAAGTCTGCTAATTCAGTTTCCTGCTGGCTCTATGTGTGCTCCAAATGTTTCTCAATTTTCAGGAAAGTGACTAGAGAGCAAAATTTGGAAGCAGGAAGTACCCTGGTGTGACAGACTTTTGGAGAAGGGATATGAGGGATCCCCCTTCTGCTCAACTTCCTTATTTTCAAGTCCTGGGAACTCAACCTTCACCAAAGCTGTTTACTGACCAAGTCTCACATTCTCCAAGTTAGCGCTGATCCAAGTCTGCATGTCAAGACTGCTTTATGTAGGAACAACTTGCGCAACCTCATCTCCTGTAAAACACATCTCTACACTAATGTGCTTAGGCAAATACGCTTAGAAGAGGAAATGTAATTGCCGCTGGGATTACTCCACTGGCAACGTCTTTTACAATCCAGTAAAAGGCAAAACAAACCAAAGGTGTCTCGACACAACTTGTTTTGACACCTCAATGTCCGATTAGCGAGTGCTTCAATTCTCCAAAAGCAAATGTTAATCATATACACTCCCATCCATCAGCTGAGCGCCCTCAATCAACATATGTATATCAAATGGTTAAAGTAGGTTTGTAGGGTGTAATGGATGGTTGGGCTGCGCATAGAGGAAGTATGAAATAGCTGGATTGTGATTTCTAGTAACATAACTGAAGCTCAAATGTTTCAATGAAGGATACAACTATGGCCCGCTATGTTTATATCAAATTAATGCAAATTAAGTTACCAGAAGGTCACACCACAAGGAGTCATGAAGTTGTGATTCTGGTAAGTTAAATTATCAGAATCTGTTCAGAGTGGCAGCACGTTTATTATGTTTATGTGCATCGGTAATCATATTGCAAAAGGGAAATTAAACTAGTTTTTAGTTTTTGTTGATATCACCAAGAGAGCTCATCCAAAAGTGGCGAAGATGAATGGTTAAGACGAGATGAAGGAAGGCTCTTTATAAATGTGACTCTTGTTCATGCTGACAGTGTTTTAATGTGCTGCTTGTTTGTTCACTGAAAGCCAGCACCCTTATCTCAAAGGACAAGATAGATGGTTCACGAAGGTGCTTATCCTGAGAAAAAGGGATCTTATTTCTGCTGGTTGTCATGGTGAATGTAACAAAGAAGTGTTTTTATAAGTGAGTGTTTTTTTTATGTCCTGGTATGCTGGTGTCATTCGCCATGTCGTCGCCTGTATGTTTTTATGAGTCACGGTTGTGTGCATGTTGGCGTCTGTTTAAAGAAAAAAATAAAAGCTGTGCTCACTATTCAAACTAAAAATTTGCTTTGAAAACAAGTCATATCCCATTTGTGCTCCTTGAAATATCCCTAAACCCCAGCAGACTGACATCTCCCTGCTCATTGTCGAAGATGTCTCTGTATTCTAAAGAGAGCCTGATCAAAGGAGCCTCCTATTGGAACAGCACAGCTGTAGACTCTCCCTCCATGGTGTTCAGAAAGCCGACCCTGCTGCGATCAAAACAAGACTCCCAACGGATCTATCCAAGCTCTCTTTTACTGCTGCTACATCTGTTAATGTCTCTCTCCTGCTACCTTTCTCCACCCAAAACAGTTCATTATATATAAACTGTAAATCCTTTTATCCTCTGAGCTCGCTTCAGTTTCTGATGTGAATGACAGGAACACAAGTACCCGCAAAATAAATAGCCATGATTGCTTTCGAAGCTTAGTTTAAGACCTTGAAGACATTCTTTATACTTTCGACATGTTATATTTAGATGTACTCTTTACCTTTTGTTTTTTGATTGGCGGGATATGTTCTGTATATATTTCGCTACAAGTTGAATGCAAATAACAGATTGTAAAGCTGACTATGTTTGGGTGGAGGGTGATGCTGCCAGCTATATTGCCGCTATGTTGGATGGCTGGTGCATGGCAAGTGGCATCCATATGAATGTCATGGACCCAAGGTTTCCCAGCAGAACATTGCACTGTAATGAGATGATGGATGTTATTTACTTCACCTATCAGTCCGTTTTTTGCTTTGGCTGATCAGTGTAAATGTCTGTGACATGACCATGTCGTACAAATTGCACCATTAAGTTTCTTTCATGGCAAAAACTAGATTTTCATTATGAATTAAACTCCCAGTTATTTTCTTGATTAATCAATTGGGCCATTAAACATCCAAAATAAATGGCCATCAGAATATTTATGAGTACCAGGTGATGGGTGTAAATAAATGTCTTGTTTTGCATGACCAGAGGTCCAAATCCCCCAAATATTCAATCAAATCTCATTCAAGAGCAAGACAATGAAGAAAAGAAGCAAATTCTCAATAAATTAAGAATCTGATTAACTGATTATCAAAATTTAATGATTTGACTTATTATGGAATTTATAATTAATGTGTGTTTTTTTATCATATTTCCTTAATTTCTGATCTTTGCATTTCATATATCAGTTGTAAAGCACTTTGTAATGTTTTGCAAAACAATTACTGAAATCAGTGATCAGTAATGAAATACATGTGGGTATCTTCATGATCAGGGTGTTGTTTTAACTCTCTATCCCATGTAGAGAGGCATCTTAAATGTTCTCATGTCATTGACTAACACACAGGAATACAAACCAGCAGTTTAGAAGATGTTTTCTTAGGACAGACTGGAATTATTCTATTTGATCACTGAGACTCGACACTCGGGGAGAGTGAATCCCGCAATATGATTACAGCAGTCAGTCATACATGTTGTCTGGCTGAGATCATTTGTACGGAATTAAATTAGATCTGAATCAAACTGTTCATCCCCCCCCCAAAGAGCCCTCTTTATCCAATTCTGAGAATTGCTGATTTCTTTTACAGCATCTCTTCTGAGAATCCAGCCCACAAGGCCACCCTTCAGCAAGAGGTGAACAAACACAAGGGAATTAGAAGATATGATCTCAATGTTTAAAAAACATTAGAGGGGAAATTTTGGATGCTGCAGTTGCACATCTGCAAGAAATCAGCTGCGCTGTTCCAAACTCTTGACCTGACTGTAGGATGATAAGAATCAATTCTAACTTTCTTGTGCAAAGTTGGAGATGCCTACAAGATATGACTGTTGATTGATCTGATAAGTAACTGGCAAGAAACATTCAGTCCTAGATGACAGAAAAAATTATGATAAAAATAAATGTATCTGGTGCTGTGAGGTTTACTGAAGAGTGCTGTGCAGACAGATGACTCAGTCTATGATACTCTATGACCTGTATTAATTCACAGAAGCATACTGATACAGCATATGGCCACATCATTTTCATTACCAGTTAACCCACCCAGGAAAACAACCACAAATGAACATCTATACTATCCACGCTATTCATAATACACAATAGAGCTAATATTTTGGTCCATGGAAAGAAATCTTGACAATTAAGTGAACAGATATTTGACGTACATCTTTGTGGTTTCCACTGGATGTTCCCCATGTATGTTCAGAACAAATTAGACTATATAATGTGGTGTACACACAAGTCAAGGTGGACAGACTGTCGTCATAAAAAAGGACAAAACACAAAGTGGGTGGTTGTCCGATTATCTGTTTCAGAGCATCACCAATATCTCCTGACACAGTCCCACCTGATTCTGCCATCACAAAGTGAGGGTCAGACACTATGGATGGACACATCAACCAGAAGCTGCCCTGCACTGAAATGAGGCAAGGGGCTGCATTAGTGGGGTTCTATTGCTTGTTTTCTTCTTGTTGGCACTGCGGCAAATGATTTAGTTACTGCTGCTGAAAAAACAACGTTTCCTGTAACGCTGCTTCATAATAAAAAGCTTTTAAATGACTAAATAACTTATCTAGACATAGCATCTATAGCTTTGTTGTTTAAAAGACAGGGAAAGGCTGTATCAGACTGGGAACGGTATCAGCAGATACCCAATCTTGTCGCATCTGTAATGGACCCGAAAAAGTGGTATTGAGCCATCCCTGGTGTCTATGCTCACCATCTTTGCCCTTTCCATTTAAATTGATGAGAAGAACAGACGTCTTACCAAAATATGGTGCTGCTGAACTGGAAGTAGTTATTAGGACTGTATTTCTGAGGGAGGAAATCAAATATCAGCCCTCTATTTTCTAACCAATGAACCCACTGCCTTTGCTCTTGCTCAGGAATAAACATAACACTTAGCCCTAACCCTAGCCAACATAGCCACCCTGCTAATAAGGCTCTATAAAAGGCAAAATATTCAATGTTGTTCGTTCGTGACAAAAAATGCAGCCAGAAGGGGTTGCTAGCAGAGCTTAAACTAAAGTTAAAAAGCAAACCATTTTGTTGAAACAGATTCATTTGTGCATCTGGCCACTGGTGTCATGTGTTAGTGTCCAGATGGAGGGTTTGTGTAGATTGTTTGCCAATATATTGCTCAACAAAATTCATATGGGGAAGGAAGCAGATGTACACTGGGGATGAGCAGTTCCAGCATTGCTTAACATGTTTTTGTCAATCAGGCAGGGAAACAGAGTTTGAGCACAGCTGTGTTGGCAACACTTGGTGAAGGGGGTCAATTCCATTTAAATTCATTTAATGCAGTGTGTCTGTGCAGTATAAATTTAAGACTGAGAGACTTGTGGCCAGAAAATGTGTATTATAGACTAATGCAATCTCAGTAACAATCAGACTGCGGAATAACAAGTAACATTATGCTAGCAAATGTGATAATATCTGGAATCTTCAGTTTTTAAGCCATCTTATTTGCATCTTTCATGCCAGAAGCTCACTGCTTTGCTGCTTTAGTATTTTGATCAGCTGCCAATCAAACAGGGAAGGCAGTTCTGTGATGTCTTCTCCCTTTGATGCTCTGTTTGAGTTTGTTTTGGTGGCACACGCTGCTCTGTCTGTCTGTCTGCCTCCTCTAAATAGACCTTTTTGATGGCAGACATTTTGCCTTGTCAAAAACAGGTGTCACTGGTGTCATTAACAACATCTGAGTTACAGGTTAGGGGGTACTGCTTTCACTGGAATGGTTTTCCTGCCACAACTCCAGTAAACGGAACACAGCCAAAAGATTCAAGATGTGCGGAATGACAAAGATCTCCACAGCTTGTCCTAGCTGCAGATGAAGAGGCGGTGGTACGTCAACAGCAACATACGAGACCACACCAACTGAATCTTGCAAAATAGAGGATTATGTCTCTTTTAGCTGAAAACATGGTCATTCACAACAAAAGGGGCTGTTTTAAGGAAACTGTCAAACTACTGCCAAAAAAAATCATAAAATGTATCCGTTACACAAATTCAATCCAAAGCATATGGTGCTGAGACACTGGCACGCTGGTTGACACTTTAAGAAGTTCCTCCCGGCTGGGAAGATGGCTCTCGCATGAAGCTGAGCTGTCTGTGCAGTAGCAAATACACAAATATTTCTGAAGCGTGTGCTACATGAGCAGAGAAAACAGACTAAGGGCAGTGGCATTCCCTTTTTCTCAAAGGTATAAAACCTACAACAACCAGAATGCAATGCGCCACACTGGACCAATAAACATGCTGCTGACGGGTGACTTACAGTGAGTGATGCTAGGTTTTGGCTCAACATGCAACATTAAAGCAACCTGCTGGTAGCAAGCTATATTGTATAACAGTATTATAGCTGTATAGCTATTCTAACATATGTTGCTGACACTGCCTTGTCAGCTGGATGATCCCAGAGTGCTGAAATACTTAGCATCCCAGGTCATCACTATAACTTTACACAGCAGATGTGTAATGTAATGTAAAACACCCCAGAATACTTTATGAATTAATACTTTGCAAGTGAATTAATATTTAATAATCCCACTACTATAATCTACCTTTAATTGCAGAGCTAGTATTCATAATGGGGCTGTAATACAATTTTGACATTTCCTCAAGCCATATGAATTTAGATTTGTATAACACAATCTGCTGCTTTGAAGTGCTTCAGAGTTTCTCTTTTTTTTTCTAGAAATGTAATTCCTCCCCCTGAATATTTTCAGTGCTCTTCCGCCCCCACACAGCCTACATTATTGTGCTGCAACATTTCAAATTAAGACTGACAGTTTGGATGTGCATGCAGAAAAGACGGTTTCAATTTTGTTTGGTTATTACATCGCCAAAGTTGGGATAATATTTGGATTTAAGGGTAAGGAAAAAAGAAGAAGCAAACACACATCTTCACACACAGTAAACACACACACACACACACATGCACACACTTCCTACTGTTTTTGCACTCCTGGCCCATTAGCCTGACCTCAGATGATACAGAAAGGAAGAGAGGGCCAGTAGAAAGCTCACTGTTATTACTTCCAAGCCTCTGCTTTTGACACAGCGGCCCAGGGTTCAAGTCGGACCTGTGGCCCTTTGCTGCGTGTCATTCCTCCTTTCTCCAATCCCATTTCCTGTCACCTCTCTGAACTGTCCTGTCAATAAAGACATAAAAGGCCCAGAACTTTTTTCAAAAGGGCTTTTGAAAGTGTAAAGGTGCTGTGAATCATTGACTTTGGGAGGCAGCTGGATTTGCGTGATCGCAGGTTCACATGAGGTCACTAGTACACACAAGAATCCATCTCGCCAGGCTTCAAGTTATGCACTCATGTTCAAAGCTTTCTGGCTCTGATCAATCAGTTTACTTTGAGAAAAACTGGCAGATAAGGACATTTATACTATTAAGAAATAAAGTAAAAATGGCTAAGGTTTACTCATTCGAGTTAAAAAAATAAAAAAAAATCTCTCAGATACTAGTTGTAGTCTCTTTATTTTACACAAGAAAGATATTTTTTATGGTAGAGTGTTGCTGATGAGTTGAGGAGTCCCACAGTCTGAGGAATAAAGTTGCTCTGTATCTGCTGTCAGATGGCAGCAGGGTGAACAGACTGTGGCTGGGTGGATGTTGTCTTACAGTATCTTTGGGCTCTGTGCAGACATCTCACTTCAGTGATGTCACTGATGCTCAGGCTAATGATGTGCACCACCCATTCATAGTTTTTAGTCTAAAACCAGTATTTTTCAACCACATATTCTTTATAGCAGAAGTCATTATTGCTCCACCAGAATTGTATTCAGTGTGCAGAGGGATCTTAAATCTAATTTACATTAGAGAATGAAAATGGTAATGCCTTACTTTATGTGTCTATTGTTTCCTAATAATTTCAAGGAATCTCCATGGAAAGAACTATATAACCTGTAACTAATCATATGGAAAATAGAAGAGATAATTATTACAGTGAATTTAGGTGCTATTAGTTTACAAGCAGATTTTCAAATGTACCAAGAAGAACTCCTTACTTACATTAGATTAAAACTTACAGGCAATATAAGTGAATGGATGTGAGTGGGGGTGTGGAGGGGGGTCTTAGTCTCTTGACTTTACCACCATGAAAGAATTCATTGCGAGGGAAAATAATATGGATGCCAATTTTGAGGCCTGAAGTGCTTAAAAGCATTCAAAGCTATCAGCACACTGTATCAATTGAAATATATTGCTGAGAGCTGAAACCCAACCCTGGGTACACAGCAGTGAGAAGGTGGGCTTGGCAGGAATACAGATAGCAGCTTATTGCTGACTTCGCTCAGTACACACAACGCACAAAAGCAGGGGAGCGTACAAATGCCAGATGTACACAAAGGATGGAGAGAGAAAAAGCCAAAGTAGCAACAATGAAAAGACACAGATGAAGCACACCTTCTTTCCTGTCTGCCACAGTCAAGCACAATGTGATGAGCAACAACTGCGATAAGCAAATATGTCTTTCTCATCTGTTTGCGTGTTGGGAGGATAAAACTGTTTTTCACATGGAATTCAGTTGACACATACTGTCACTGTGAGTGAACAGAGATCACATATAACATCTTGAAACCGTTGACACCTCAGCAGACCTCCAATGATCTCACTTTGTCTCACATCCCGCTTAACATCTTGGGTCAGTGCCTGAGGCATACTTTTCTATCAAGACCTGCAATCATTTATTTACAGACAGACCAGTGGACCTTGTATTTGTGACATAATGGAAAGGTGGACTTAAAAAAACAGGTTGACAGTCACTTTTCCTTTTCAGCAGCCATGGAGCCCTGTGAATCCTATTTTCGGTGAAAAATGAAGTGCCAGGGGAACAATGAGAGCCAACATGCTGCTGAGTAACAAAATGCTAAACTTTAGATAGCAGCCACCATTAATTTTGATATGAAATGAAATCAGAGACCAAATGAGAAATAAAAGGATATCTTCAATCCCTGCTGTCAGTTAGGTGAGTAATAGGAGGGCAGAGGCAGCAGAGTCAAATGTGGAGGTGGAGGTGGTGGTGGCAGATGGGACAGTAGCTGTCCCAGCAGACTGCAGGCACCTAACTATCCCAGAGTAACTAAGTGTGACTATGTATCAGTCAATATTTTAATACAGATTCTACATACATAATGCATTCATTTCAGTGATCCCAGGCAAAGCGGATCTGGGTAAAGGCCTGGCTGTAAGTCTCAGCACATTTGATTAATAACAGCTTTTTGTTTCTTTTTCAGGAAAGTTTTGCGGTGTCTGCAGCTATCACAAGTCAACAGCAAACAAAGGTTAAAAAAAACTTTTATTGAAGTTGGGGCTCCTGTGTTCCAAAAAGATTACTTGATTCACCTTATCACCTCTGAGCTTCATAAGCCTCATGTGGAGAAACAAGCGTCACTTGCACATGGTATGTTCAGATTTTTCTTCATCTCAAATAGTAACACACTGGCAATCTAAAACCAATTTACTTGTGCTTATTTGACAAGATATTCATTTGCTTTCAAAGCTGACATTATTGTCGAGCTTGAAGCCTGGCAGTCTGGCTGAGCTTTTGGGGCATGATTATTGTAGCCAACTGAAAGTTAACCTGATTTAAAGGGTCCTGGACGATGTGAAGTCATCTCAGGCCATTAACTTGGGAATAAATGAGACCACTAATGTCTCCATGAGCTGACAGCATGACTTCTACCAGGACACCCACATACTGCATCACTTATGTTGTAGTATTTACTTAAATCGAGACGTATCTATATTAAAGGGATATTCTGGTGTCAGTTTATTCCATGACACCGAGTAGGACCCCCCCCCTCGAAAGATAAAGTTTGCGGACCGCTAGCTTACGTAGTTTTAGCATCCTCAAAAACGACCGCACGACAACAATACACTGCAGTTAATGGGTCCAAGTATAAACCGCCATCAAAAAGCCACAAATAATGCTCAGAACAGCACCAAACTTCAGCAACATTAGAAACAGGACATATATCAAGGCATCAAACATTTGATATCGTTGCTGGATTTGTCAGAAAAGATAAACAAAACTCGCCACCCGAGAAGCCTCCTTGTTGTGGGGAAGCCCTGTGAGTCGTTTGCCGAGTTCAGTAGAGTCCCGCAGTAATGATCATCACTGAGCTGCGGAACTCTACTGCACTCGGTAATCGACTCACAGGGCTTACCCACAACGAGCCTGCAACTGGAGAGGAGAGTTTTGTTTATC
This sequence comes from Acanthopagrus latus, assembly GCF_904848185.1. Lineage (NCBI taxonomy): Eukaryota > Metazoa > Chordata > Actinopteri > Spariformes > Sparidae > Acanthopagrus > Acanthopagrus latus. The sequence goes on from NC_051048.1 coordinate 12,588,159, forward strand.
TTTTCTGACAAATCCAGAAACGATATCAAATGTTTGATGCCTCGAAATATGTGCTGGGACCCTATTTCTATTTCTGATGTTTGGTGCTGTTCTGAGCACTATTTGTGGCTTTTTGATGGCGGTTTATACTTGTACCCATTTACTGCAATGTACTGTTGTCGCGCAGTCATTTCTGAGGATGCTAAAACTACGCTAGCTAGCGGTCCGCAAACTTTATCTCTCGAAGGGGGGTCCTACTTGGTGTCAAGGCGTGTCAGAACATGGATTAAACTTGCACTGGAATATCCCTTTAAGACAATTCTTTTACACTTCTATTTAGATATTAGCAGCAATTTTTTTCCACCTATACTTTGCACAATGAAAACAAAGTTGAATTCAATCTAATGTAATCTAAAATAGGGACGAGTGTTTAAGCAGTTTCTCTGTAGATATCTCTGGCAGACAGTAAAACTGACAAGGATGATGTTGCATACAAAGTACATCATGCTGAAAAGAGAGCTCAAAATAGACTCTATGGCTTTATGCCTGATGGCGCAGCAGCCCGGACTGGTATTGACTTTATTATTCCTGTATATTACGCAACACAAGTTTTTTTTTCACAAGGTACAGCTGAATGATGTTGTAAAGAAACTCACTGACAGCAGAGCTAAGCCTTTCATTAGCTAGACTGTTAATTGACTTGCATTTGCATGCAAGTTGTCATCTAAAGTCAAGTACATGAGAATGGTCATTCTCCAGGATGCAGAGGAACCTTCCAGCCATGCTTGCTGCATTTGCAGATGAAGGCAGACGATTAACAAATGTTTAGCGGCCAAGGGGCTATACACAGCTTGTGCCATCTGCAGATTTGTTGGAGGCAGATCATCAAAGCCTCAAAGAGAGTCCCATCGGATACAAAGGCGACCAAGTAAGTAACAGATTTGTTGCTGCTGTCAATCCTAAAGCAGATGTTTAAGACCACCTAGCATGGCTTTCCAGGTCGCTCGAGGGAGCAGCCACATTTTTTTTCTTGCACATCAGAGAGTAGGGATGTTCCACATGCACTTTGACGCATGATTACTCCATGTGCAATGTGATCTCCACATTTTTTGGGGTTTTTTTTTCGCTTTTCATATCTGTGTTTTATATTTTAGTTCTTGTCACAATCACATCAGTCACAAGGAGCATCGTAGAGGCAGGTGGCACCCTACCCCCCCCAAGGCCTTTCCTAACATGCTTTTATGAAGACCTTGACAACCAAAACGGCCTTGGGTCCTGTCATAATGGGCATTAGGAGGCGCAGTAGAGGGTCAATGATAGCACATCGGTGGACATGATATAAAGGCACAGATTTTCAACATAAAAAGGAATTGTTTTTTCTTTCATTTTCTATTTTCAATTATTTCCGCTTGGAAAGCAATCCTGTAGCCTTCAGCATCCTGCTGGGGGCCACAGGAACCTCCCTTGGATAATGCAGCCAATATTGCTCCCCTGCAGACCCTCACCAGGACATTCCTCTGTGGACAGGATGCCACAGCTGTCAAAGAGTTGATGTCATTCAAGCAACATGTGCTGTCTAGGGCATTCAGGGTTATAGCAGAGTTAACACGCCTCCTTAACCATCAAAGTCATGCACTTTTCAAAGACTTTCGAGGTCCAATTCTTGCAAATTCAAGGTCCAAACACAGCATACTTTAAGACCCCAATCAAGGTTAACAAGTGGGAAATTGTATCAGAACTGTGATGGCAGAAAACTGCAGGAGACAGACAGTACATCATTCACTGGCTTGAAGAAAAATAAGTATCAAAAGAAGATCTTTCTATTCTTCTATACATCAATTTAAGCACTTTTGATGACCCATGTCAATTTATGTTTATTTTTTTAAAAACTTGAAACGTATTCACTTTTCTCCAAATTTAAAGAGGATTTAAAGGACCCACTCCTGCAATCCTGTAAAAGTAGATTGATAATACTGATCTCACTGTAATGTAAATAATAACAATAATAAAAATGTATTGAAGAACATCTGATGATGTCTTGTGTTTTCTGCATTTGTTGCAAAAAATTATGTTTAAACTCTGATTTTAAATAAATGAATTTGCAAGGGTGTGATATCTCTCGAAAACAGGAAAGCAGAGTTGAGCGACATCTTCCCTGGTCAGTCTTGTGGCTGCTTTGGCCCAGGTCATCCCTGTCTCCAGCATGAACTGTGAGCGACCCCACTCAGCTTTCAAAAAATTAAAAATGTTGCATTCAAGTGTTACGCAAGTTTACTTCACGTCAGGTCAAAACTGAGATGAGAAACAAGCTGAAGGACAGCCACCAAATGCTTCAAAATATCAAGAAATGGACCTGTCACTGAAGTGTATCCAAACAGGGAGGTCTTAGAAATGTTTGGGGTTCTTTCAAAGTGAAGAAAATGAAAAGTTCCAACAACGAATGCCAAATGTGCAAATGAGCACTTGACACAAGCCTGGGAAGAACAACTCTGGACCAAAAAAGCAGCATTAAAGGCTGGGTTGCACCAACAAGGATTAAGTTATTCTAAGATCAGTACTTGGAGTTTAGCAAACCTAGGTTTAAAATAGGTAAATACATATTTACAATTAAGAAGAGCTCTGTTGCACCATCAAAATCAATATTGGTTTAGTAAAGACAAGGTTATTTGTTAAACTAAATTAAGTTTAATATTGAGATTAAAATGATAAATAAACACACTGTTTAAACAGCTGCTATCCGGTCACATAACGTGACATTGTTGCTAGCTTGCAAAAATGTTGCTGTCTTAACGGTTCTCAAGATGGCTCAGTAGAGAGGCTCCAATATTTCCTCCTTTGAGAAAAATAGCCAATATTTTGGCTTGATAGCCGAATGAATGGAGCACTATGGCTAAATCATAGCAGATAGAAATACAGACAACAGCGCAGTGAAAAAGAGAGAGACTGCTTGGCAGCGGCTGGCTTAATGTTTTAATGGATCAACTGGGGTGAAACAATAGAGAGACACTGCTCGGCTTAAAGCTTGTTGGAAAAACATAACGACAAAAGCCAAAAAGGATGCGTCATGTGCGAGACAGGAGATGCTCATCACAGAAGGAGGGCCTGACAGAAAGATGATCCACAGGTGGAGAAAGTTAACAACCTCATCCCCGCACAGACAGAGCCACGACAATCTCCTTGCAACAACAACAGTGTTTTGATCTCTTTATGTATCTAGACAATGCAAAAGAAGCATTTAATTATGTAGTTATTTTTAAAAAGTTTTAAAGTTTTTACATGCCATGGAAAACCAAAGTCTGTGTTTTCTTCCCAAATCTATTTTGAAAATGGAATAGTTGTTTTCATAATTATTTATTTTTCAAGTGGTATAAAATAACAACAATAAAAGTAATATAAATAACAATATTTATGTTGATGTACATATAGCAATTTGTTTAAGTATTAAAAATATTAAAGGTAACTCATTTCACAAGTTGGAAACTGTCTCTAACTCACCTCACCATCCACCATCACAAGTAAATTCTCAACTTGTGAGAAATGCTGCTGTCAGGTCAGTTCAAAGGGCCAGGAACTGTGGGAGAGCAGTCCAGAATTACAGCAGCACCCCGGAGATATTTGTGACATCTGTGCCTTGCCATTTGAACTCACCACCATTGTGGTTTCCATAAAACCACAGCTGAGACAGCCCTTGTTTTTTTTTTTTATCTGTTCAAATAAGAAAAGGAAGGATTGGGAGACAAACTCTTTCACTTCTACGAGTGTGTTTGATCATCTTCCTCACAGAATGCTTTGATAAACACACAATTTTATTAATAGAATTTGTTTTATCATTTCTTACTGAAAAAGGCTCCTCGGTGCAGAGATATTTCAGTTCTAAATAACTGACTGACAGAATGACACCGCTTTGCAGATATATTGACAGTTAATTTTATGTTATTCCTGTTTTACTAGTCACTTCACAGCAAAGGCAAGCCATGCTCAGTCCAACATTACCAACTGATTAATTTCAATGAGTGCGGTGTGTTGGCGGAGCAGGAATGCTAACACAGGGGGCCCAGGCAGAACCTTATTTATAGCATTAAAACTGCTCTGCGGAGTTTAAATGTCCGTTCATACATACAAACTGCAGTAAGATGGTAGAACTTTGACTTGCAGAATGTTGAAAGTGTCCTTGGGCAAGATACTCAGCCCCAGACTGCTCCTGATGTGCTTGTCACCTTGCATCATCATGTGATCTTAAAGACAGTGAGCTTGGGCTATAATGAGAGACAGAAGGTCGCAGGTTCAGCAGTCGAGTAGAGTTTACTTTGCATAGTTACTGGTCTCACCCTCCGAGATAAGGTGAGGAGCTCAGAGATCTGGAAGGGTCTCACAGCAGAAACACTGACCTTTCACACCCAAAGAGCAACCAAAAGTTGAGTTGGTTTGGGCATCTGGTACATCTCAGTGAAGGCGGTTGCATGGCACCACCCACCAGGAGGAGAACCAAGACTACAGTGACAGGATGACTTAGCCCATAAGCCTGCGATGTCTTGTCCAGTATAGTAACAGCCGAGACACTTGTCCAGCATGAGCCGAGCGCGTCCATGGTGGAACATTTTGCTTTTTATTTCAGCGTTCGTGTTAACAAATTATAGCAGACATGGCACAAGGCTGTAGCTGTGAGTCACTTAGAGCTCTGGAGTCTTGCCAATCTGGCACGCAGTTCTCGGAAAAAAAACCAATACAGTTTCAATATCAGTATCTGCAGAATATGTCACAGACATGAAGAGAGTACACACAACAGGCTTTTTTGTGCACTCTTTCTTTCTTTCTTTCTTTCTTTCTTTCTTTCTTTCTTTCTTTCTTTCTTTCTTTCTTTCTTTCTTTCTTTCTTTCTTTCTCTCCCTTCCTCTGTCCATTTCACTCTCCTTCCATGAGGGTAAATCTTTAATTTAGATTAAGAGGATGTTGATGTTTAGAGCAGAAGTGGCCCCAAAAGACAATGACTGACTCAGAGTATCCTCCATTTAAAATGGTGACGTACTCACCCGGGTGGACGGTGGACAACTACCAGAGCAAAGTTCAATAGTCTGTAAAAGGATCTACTGTACTGACGAACAAACAGATAAAAATCGGTCAACCTCTACTTTCATGTACCAGCACTCAATGAGTAGGATAATGTTACTGAGGGTCCATGTCCTGTCCTGTTCACTTCTGTAACTTAAGATAACTTAGCTGTTATTATAAAAAAAATAAATAAAAAAAAACATTTGTTTGCCAAACAAATAATGGCAACTCATCAATTTCCTTCATTCTGCAGATATTCTGAATATGTCATTCCCCCATTGCCTCCACTTTGCCATGCATTACATATGAGAGCATCAAAGCAGCTGCTGATTAAAGGCACAAAAGTTTTGGTGTAAAAAAAAAGAAAAAATCTGAATTTTCAACAAAGGCTTAGGCCAATAATACAAAGGCTTTGAATTAGACAGACAGGGAAAACACTGACAGAGCAAAGGAACTAATCTCTCAGCTATAACAGATACTGCCAAGTTTCTAATAAGTTTCTCTGAGCATTTCTCACTGCAGAGAACAGGAGGAATAGGAGGAAATGGGCAACCACAATCACAAGAGACTGAACTATTCACAAAGAGCCATCTGTCCAAGATCGTCTAAGAAATCATCGGAGATGCGACCTACACCTGTTGGGGTGGACAGACTGGAAGGCAGAAGAATATATCCTTTCAGCATCAACATCACAGTATTTACATGTGTGGTAGTCACATCCAGCGCATGAGATATTAGAGGAGGCAAAAGAGCAAAGCACATTTTTGATGTGGTTCTTTCGTGTTTTTGAAGCTGAACGTTGAGGTTGCAGCACTTTGTCCTCTTGCTGCCATTGGCTGTAACCATGGTGACTTCTGCCTCATGTGACATCACATGCATAGCCTCTATAGAGTTATTTAAGTCATCAGATAAAAGGTCCTTTTTTTAACATATATCACGGAAAACAAAAATATCACAATATCACAATATCCCATATTGTGCAGTCCGATTTGAAAGTAATGTCCCTCTCCGTTGAGGTCTATTTTTAGTCCACAAATCAATCAGATCATTAGAATTATATTCATATTGTATTCAGCAATTGCCTGCAACCATGATTCTTGGCAGACTTCAACCAAATGCCAACAAAATGGCTTATAATAAGCTAACTGACCAGTTTTTATTTGCTAATACCACAATTTTTACACCATAACCATGTCATAAACACACAAAGCAGCAAAATGGGTGTGTAACATTATCATCTTCAGAGAGGGATCCTACGGATGCGACTGAAATATTATTTCACAACATATCTCTTTTCTAAACTGTATATGGTAATGTTTTGGCAGGAATGACTGAGGTGACATACATTTAATCAAATACAGGATGATAATTAGCCAAAAATCATTAGCCTTATTCACAAAAAACTATTGAGAATGAAGATCTTAAAGGTGCAATACATAAGGCTTTATCAATCTTCAATTCATGCTCCCAAGAAATAGAGGCAGCATGTCACCACAATAAATGTTAACTGTTGCAGACGGTTGTCTATTTATACATCCATTACTGTAGCTAATGTTAGCCAGTTAGCTCAGTTAGCCACGCAGCTACCAGGGGAGTGCATGGGGAAAAAGAGGTTTTTGAGCACCCGCATCACTTCAATAGACATCTCTTCAACGCAATACATAGTTGTTGTAGATGTAACATCAAATCTGTTAATTTTCAAATGCTATCAATGAGTATTCTTACACACTGCATCTTTAAATTGCATTTTATTCCACATAAGGCCTAACTCCTCTTTGGCTTCTCAGCAAGTTGCATTGTGATGAATTATGGCCAGAAACATAAATATTCAGATGTATTTATTTTGCTTGGAGGAATAAATGCATTTCAGTAATCCAAGGACACTGAAATAGCACATACTGTCAAGTGAATGTTCACAGAAAAAAATATTAAACAGGTATACACGCAAAAAAAAAAAAACTCTCATAACTTTAGAATCTTTGCTCTTCAATTGGCCTTGGCCGCCTTCACTCTGAAGACTGAACACAAGCTTCATTTGACAGCTCAAAGTGCCTTGAAACTTCACTTACAAATGTTTCAAGGGTAAAAATCCCATGCTATACTGAAAACATGTTAAAAATCTCTTCGAGGCAGTTATGTAAAATCAATCAAAGATGGCTATCCAGTTCTGTTTTATGAAAAAAAGTAACAAAATCAACAGAAAAATCTGGCACGGTGAGGCTCTGTCTGCACACACTTGGTGTCAGTCTTTTATCAACATACGGCTGGGTACAGGCTGGGGAAAACAATACAAAATAATGCTAATTGATTGGTGACATATTAAAACCATGCACTAATCAATATTAACACTGTTGTCTAATGGCAGCATTTAACTGTAATTGATTTAAAAGGGAAACAGCTTCTTCCTCAGATAGTGATATGCTGGGTTTCAGTGAGCAGTTTTCTAAACTCATGTCAGGTGAATGCAAGCAGGTGTCATTGTCGTGACTGTGCATGCAAAAGCTCCTCTTCATAAAGACTACGGTGGGCAACTCACTCCACACAGCATCAGCACCAGGCATGGATCCATGTGTACACTCCCTAATCTTGCCCGGGTGCATGTCACTGCCATCTCCAGCACGCGTGCGAGGTGAAAGATAATCTAATCACTAGGGAGACAGAAAGTAGATGTGGGGTGGGTGCCAAAGAGCTGTGAGAGGACTGGGTGATAAAAAAAGAAAAAACAAGGAGGAGGAGGAGGAGGACAGAGGCCACAGCGAGTCTTTGAACTCCCCTGACAAATAACTGAAGGACATAAGACAGAGTATAAAGCTACAACAACAAATGGTGATAGATGAAGTCTCTGACACTGGGTTGCAGCTTCTCTGTGTGAAAAAAAAAAAAATGAAAGAAGGAGAAAGTATAAGAGAAGGTGAATGCTACCCTAACAGATGTCCACTTAATGACTCTGTCACACCTTTCCGATGATTTTCGTTCTGGACATGCAATTAGTAAAATAAATCCCAACTGGAGGGGTGGGGTATGTCCCCCATTCAACCGTATGTGTCAATGTCCTTGAGCAATGACAGGAACAGACTGGATATAATCCAAAAGGGACACAGACAAGGACAGCAGAATCTTGTTTTGCATCTACGTGATCACATGTGCCATCAGTAAGGTCATACATTTTGGGTTCCATGAGGACTAAAAGTAGAGGTATGCAGGTGGATATGGTATAACAACATTCACACCATGCAGACCACCATGGAGGTGGAGGCCATTCAGACCTGAGCTTTCTAATCATAAATGGACAGCTCCAAGTGCAGGTGTGAACTCTCTTGAAACGCATTGAGGAAGCATGGTAGATCTTATCCCTCTGACCACATTCAGAGGTGATCTGGGTCCTTATTCTTTCAGATGATAATAATAACTTTATTTGTATAGCACTTTTATAAACAGAGTTTACTAAGTTCTTTGACAAAACAAAGCAAGAATACAGTTATAAATAAGAAGGGTGTTAAAAATAAATTGCATGAAATAGTTGAAGTAACAGAGGTAATGATACAAACTAATAAAGTTGGCAAAATAAAAGAAATGTAATAAATAAAATAGATAAAATAAGAAGAGGAAGTGAGAACACCTGTGTTATGAGCCACACTTAAGGGCTACAAAAGGAGGCAAACTCTCAAAAAATGATTGAATAAAGTGATGGCAATTTAACCAGATAGAAGAGGTCAAGGCATTATGCAAATACGCTCATCATGTGAAGGATAAGACTTGAGAAATGTGTCACCAGCCTTCTTTAATCCTCAACCTTGCTTTCTCATTGCCTTCTAATCCCACAGATCTCTTCTGTTCTGATGCTAACCTTCTTCATTTCCCATAATGATGACAGCGGCCAGTCGAGCACCAATACCCACTCTTTAGCATAACGGTAAGTGCCAGAACTCTGTTACTGAGGTGAATGCATAGGTCTGAATCATTCTGCGTGGTTATGTTTCTCAGCAAGGCCCCACTTTCTCATTATTGGAAGCATTAAGATGCACAAGAGGCATTCAGACGCCTCCAGTGATCAGCGTCAATTACATGCTGCCCGTCAGGGGAGCTGGCCTCAGTCTGTCAGCGAATCATCAACAGCAAGACGAGGAAAAATTGACAAAGGCCTGACGAGCCGCTATGGAACACTTTCAGGTTCGAGCTTCAACCCAAAGCTCCAGTCATTTTACTTTCCTTCATTTATCAGGCCAGCACTTACAAAATCAAGTTAAATTGGAGAAAGAAAAAAAAAAACACCAAGAAAAAAAACTTGCATCTCCAAATACTGCAATGCAAACGAAAGATTCATCAACTTAAGAGTGGCCCGAAAAGCCAAAGTAGTTTTATAGAAACTGGATCTTAATTTATTAGTTTCACTTCAGCTCACTTACTTGATGGGTTCCGGGGACAAAGAGAATCTGCCTCACACAGTTAAAACAGGGTGTTTGAGGAAAGGAAGATGAGCTGTCAGACAACCAGACAGGTTTCACACAAATTCCCTGTTTAACCTTATTATCTTAAGCCCTATCATAAAGATAAACCATAAGAGAACATACGCAAATAGTCTATTATAATCCTCCATTGCACTGTAAAACTTCATGTGCATGCAACTACAATAAGCACAGCTGATCATAGCTGATCCTGAAAGCTGCATCCAAAGGCATATGCAACGGTTTATTCTTCCCCTAATCAACAGAAAGAAAATCAAACAGTGAATAATTTGATTATACATTCACTGTATCAGTAACTGTCCAAAGCAAAAATGCAAAAGATTTGCTGATCCATCCTTCTCAAATGTGAGGATTTGAGAATATCTTTAACTTAATCTTAACTGAATATGGATGGCTTTCAGACTGTTTGATGACAAAGTCCCACTTAGAAACACTTGTACATTCGCTTCAAAAAATGACTACAGAGATGCATTTACAGCCCCCGGATAGGTAAGATTTATTGCAGAGCTGTTTTGTCGGGTTGCATTGTGTGTGGCTTCAGTATGAGAACCTCACAAATCAGTAATGTGGATATAACATATACATAATGACTAAGTGGGTAGCGACTAGTATTAGAATGAGTAGAACAGCCTTGTAAGTTGAGACATGATGACATGTCGACATATTGCCCTGCATTACTTAGTGTGTTTGATAGTGACTGATTTCACTCTGACCTTGATTTTCTATGGTAAAAATGTAATCATTCATCTGTTTATTACACATCTACCTCTGAATGTATTTTAAGCAACTATTTTGTCAACAATATAATTCTCTGAGTTATCAATCGATTTGGGATAAAGCCAGGGGTTTCTGTCTGAAGCGCTATTTGCTTCGTGTTTTCTGAGACTGATGGCCACTCTGAGGGGAGGAGTGCCTCAAGTGTTGGCTACAGTCTCTTTTTTCCTCTCATCCCCTGCAAACCCACCACAACCTTTCCTCTCCTGTCAAGGTGACCATCAGACTAAGGATGGGCATCTGTACAGCAAGGCAGTGAGCCATGTTTCCATGCTTAGCTGGACCAGTCCAGCCAATTCCATGTCAACAATGACAGATTTCAATGAAAAAACAAGTTGTCAGTCCCTCAGCCCTTGACATGAGCTGCCCAACCGCAGCTACTCATTGACATATCTGCACCAAATGCTTCAAACCAGCAATCTTAAGGTCATAAATCCTTTTAAGTGGCACTCACTGACTAGCTAATGGTGTTAGGCTGTTTTAATGTAGAATACTGTAAGAAAGTAAAAAGTTAAGCCATTGAGTATAGCCCAAGAGAAAAAAAATGGACAGACTCACACATCAGCCAAAATAAGCTTATTGCAGCAACATCTGTGTATGGAGGGCCAGGTGGAGCAGGACAGCAGAGTCGCTACTCAGCTGCTCAAAGCAAGTGAAACCTGCGAAGGAAAGAGTGAGGTGTAGATCCAGACAGTCTGGAGGAATAAACACCCAGAGTCACATCAGATTCTGCTCTGCTCTGAAGCCGTTTACCAAAAAGTGGCGTTATTCACTCCTGTTTATCAGCTTGACTGCAGCAGTGATCAGTGGAGGTGACTTTCACTGTCGAGAGTTTATGTTCTACAATGTTGACTGCTGACTGGATCTGCAGGGGAAGTGTTCTTTACTGTTGTTTTATTGAGTTTACTGAGTTAAGTTATTGACCTTAACTTGCTAACACATTCACTCACTCACTCACTCACCCTTAGTGCCGTTGTTTGCTATCTAATGGTAAAGGTCAAACTCAAAGTTAGTTAGTTAGTTAGTTAGAATTGTGATTAACGCCACATTTTGAAAAGCACCATTCCTAATGAAAATCTACCTGAACTGACAGGCAAATGTTTAAATGTTTTATTCACAATAAGCACAGTATTGGTCACCAACTAACCCTACCCTAGAAGCTGTAGCTACGGGTGACCAAATGAAATGCACCAAATTAGTAAACTTGTGGATTTCTCCAGGTTTGAACATTGCCTTAACTTATAATTGTGCAGTGCATTAATTGTAAGTATTGCACATCACAATGTTTCGTCAGGTCGACAAATTAAAAAAAAAAAAAGTGTGTGTATTGAACACAAATATGTGTTGCTTGTATGGTCCTGTTTGTAACTTGCAACGTCTATTTCTGATTTTATCTGTGCTCCTTTTGTTTCCAACTACTTTCATTGGCAACATTCATCACAACTGTGAGCCGCTGTGTGCTCAATATCAGGGTACCCATGATGTAACATCACTCTCAGGCTTGCACCACATTTATGCTGAAGCATCTACAAGTCATTCTAACTCAACCATTTCCAGTTTTACAACTCAGCCCTCTTGTAAATGTTCTCCTGTTAATCTTTTTGGAATATGCTGTGCTAAGTTAAAACTATCTGTTCTTTTTGACTAACTCCTTCCCTTCTCATAATTTTTCTAAAGGGCACATAGTCTCCTCTCACCTGTGTGTGTGTGTATTTTAAGCATAATAAATGTGTGTGTGGCATTCTGTGGGCAGTAAAAAAGCTACCATATCAATAAACACGCCACACAGTCCCCTCAGGATACAAGCAAAGAACCGCAAGAACAGACGTCCTTCACTCATCCATAAAAGCAAAACAGAAGCACCTTGCAGTTGAGGTCATCTGAGATGATTAATGTAAGCCAACGAGGCCACACAAGTCCTGAGATATGGTGTAATTACAAATTTGTGTCATTATATACACGCATGTTTCGACACATTTAAGAATATGGATACACCCTTGTGGTTTTAAAGCCCCCAAGGCTTTTCAACAGCTTTACAGTTTAGGTCCCACCACTGTGAGGCTCTAAAATGAACAATGGCTGTGTGTTACTGGCTTTGTACAGCACTGTTATATGTAATAAATAATACAAACTCTTGGACTTTTCTCCATATCTGGTTAATATCTATCACTGGTTAATAGCCAGAAATATCAATCTAATCATAAAGAGTTAAACCAGTGCCAAAGCGCAGTTGTGGTAGTTGCTTTTGATGTGTTTGATGTGGCTTTGACATAAAGTTCAGAGAATGTTTGGTGAGATATCTGACCTGTGTCGAGGTCCCTGCCTCCCTCTTGGACCGGCCTTGAGAAAACCACTGCGCCGTCACTGTCCTTCCTCCTGGCAGCCCTGAAGGACAAAAAGTAGGAGGGATATTAACTGGATGAAGGGCTGCGTACAAAGACTGTAATATTACATGTAAGGTAGTCATTGCAGATAGGGAACACTTACAGGTAAGAGGTCAGAAAGAGCAAAGAAATCATTGGGGTCAACTTATTGCGCAGTGCAATCTCACCTCACCATTCAGGAAAAAGCAAACAGTGCTCCAATAAAAGTGCACCGTGACCCATACACTTATGAAAACAATTCAGTTTCGATGTGAAAACACTGGTGAACATGGCTGCTGATGGCATTAAAACTCCAGGAGAATCAAGAGCATTTTATAGTGAAGGCACCCAACCTCGGCTGAATACAGAGCACCTCCACTAACATCAGAAGAAATTACTTTCATTACTTTTATAATATCAGCTTCAGGGGAAATAAACTGTGGGGTAATATCACACAGCAAAGGCGACATATTTCAGTGAGGAGGCTGTTTAGACCATAATCTATTAACTAGAGCGATGAGATTAGTCAGCGACTGACTGATCAATCACATCATCTGTTCACTTCATTATTAATCAGAGGAGCACGCCCCAACATCAAGTGAAAACAAAGGATCATAGAGAGGAAGGTAGAGACAGACAGATGAGTCAGACACAACCACGTGCTGATATACAAGTTGTAAAAAATGTTACCCAATTTCAGGTGGGAAACATTGAGCTCCTGTAGCCAGACACATAGCTCAGACAAAATAAACAAATGTGCGTCTTTTCCGCATTTTTATGCAGCTGTCCTTTCAAAGACATGGTGTAAGTTGGCACACATATATAAGCCTAATTTCATCCACAGTATTTATCTATAGTGTATATGGATGCAGATACTGCCATGACATCTTATTTGAGGGGCTATGCATGACACTGACATGACACTGCCATAATTAGGACATAACACTAAGGATAAAGCAATTAATTGATTTCACTATAACCTTGGTTATAGATGTTTGTGTGTTTATTTTTTTCTTATGCATTTTCACCTGTGAATCTAAAGCTATCTCATTATGCATTGTGGATAGTGACAATTTTTTTTGCTCTAAATGCCATCTCATTATAATCATTAGTAAACAGGGTCCCTATAGGGACTGAAGTGCTCTCAAGACTGCATTAAACCCCCGTTCGTTCACTACAGTATGTCAGAATATATCTAAACCTGGCAATCTGAAACAATTAATCTATCAATTAGTTTGCCACTCAAATGTAAAACTAACAACTGTTTTTTCCTGTTCCAAGAAAAACTGAATTCCGAATATTTTCCTGTTCCAGCTTCTCAAATAAGACAATTTGTTTATTTGCCAGCATCACCTTAGGCATTGTAAGTTTAAATGAGCCACTGATTTAACAATTCTGAGGAAAAAATGTTATCTGTTAAAATGTTTTAACAGATCATTTGCAACAATGAGCAACTCTGCTATTAACTTAGTAAACCTGGTGTTCTATGGTTGAAGTAGCATATAAAGCATATAATTTAAGTCAAATCATCAACAATCTATCTTCATAAAAGCTAATTAAAAACAGCAAATAAATACGCCACAATCACTGGGAAACTCGGGTTGTGTTTCTCCATTTGTTTGATTCGAGTCGATGCACCAGTGAAGTTAGTGAAATAATGACTCCCATTTTCACTGAGCAAGGATCTCAACAGGATGACTAGATTAGCTCAGATGAATCATGAGCTCACTTCAAATTGACAAAAACACTTCCCAGGACGTTGAATTTAAAAGAGAGTGATTTATACACGTCGGCCCGGGCTGGCTATACATTCTATCACAGATTGCACTGAAACATCTCGGTTTTATTTTAACTGAAAGGCAATGAACAGAGCAGACAGGGGGTTTATGGTACTCCCATTTCAACTCTGGGGAACATTTAGCAGATATGTGCAAGGCAGAGCAAAACACAATGTAAGACTGGAGTATAATGGACTTATAAAGACATCAGTCTCTGGTTTATCAAGCATTTGACTCAAACTGCAAGCACAGAGGAAGACGGTAAGCGAAGGGCTTTTAATGATCTCCCTTTCCATGTTTACTAAATGAATAGCAGAGAAGGTTTTTAAACCAGGAGCCAACAAGAACGCCAGGGAAATGAGAAGACCAAACCACTTTTCCAAAGAAAATAAAGAGAATCAATAATCATCTAGGGACTACCAACATGGTTATTCACCCGTCAGCCTGAGGATAGTGGTAGTAGCATGTATATCATCTGTCTTCATTATTTCTCCCTGGAACAAAGTCTTCTCCCATCCCCGACATAACGCTCCCACAGAGGAACCTTTCAACCCGTCTGAAGCAGCTAATGAAGAGGCAGACGCAGAAACATGGAAATGATCTTCACTCCGCATGGCACTAATGGTAGGATTAACTCTGAAGTTCAGGCTGTCGGACCCCACAGAGATACTGGGGATCAAGGACATGATGGAGGAGGTGATCCAAAGGGTATCCAAAGCTACATCACTCTGTAGGAGCAAAGAATGTGTTGATCAGAGGGGGATGATTACTACTGTGAAACGTGGAATTCTTGTCTCCAAACCACAGAAAGACATTTTGGCACAGAGGAACAGACAGGCCTTTTTTTCAGAGATCTTGTTATTGCTGACTGGTTATTTATAGGCCAACGTTGTCAGACTAATTCTATTTAATTCATTTAATCTATCAAAAAGCTTCTTTTGGTTTTTAGAATATTACAAAACCTTCAACATCATCATTTCAGATATAATTTTCCCCCTGAATGAAGAGAGCATCAATTATATTATCAAGCCCAGCGGAAGATGCAGACATACAGGCTTCTCAAAAAGTACACATTCACTGGGCAAAATAAGATAACCACTTTGTTAAAAGTGCCCATCCATTGCAGATAATTCATTTTTCATGTTGGCAGAAATGTTAAATTTTTGGCCGATGCAGATATTTAATCTCAAAGCCTTTGTCACCCGATATCACATCCCTACTTTTAATCATGTGATACCTCACTCCTTCTTTGTCAGTGAAAACAATAATTAAGTCATTTTGGTGGTCATTTAGCACAGCATCAGAATCACAACTGTCATCACAACTTTCCAGAGCCCAAAGCGACGTCTTACTTAAAACCTAAAGACACTTCATTTACTGTCATGAACGACAAAGAAAAGCTTTTTTACTTAAATGTTTTTTAGTCATATCTTACACATTGAAATAATAGTTGTAGCTACAAAATCTCACAGACCTTATCTTTCACCGGCTCAGCCAAAATACTGAAGGAGCCCAAATTAATTTTCATATCCAAACACTTATTTGCACTTGGATACGCAGCAGAGGGCTCACACTGTGGTGAAGGACAAAACACAACAGAGTTTAGATCAACACTTGCTATCAGCTGAGAACATTTCTATTAAATTCCATGTTTTTAATGTAAAACAGTAAACAGCTCAGGTTAAAAACACTTGACAAGGGATTCAAAAGGAGTCTGAGCAGATTCCAGGGTTTGATTCAGGCATTCAAACCGTTTCTGCAATTACTGCTATGAACATTGTGTATTTTGTGCTTATGCAGCCTTCATGCTGCTTTGTGCGTATTGATTCAGGCTACTGGTAGGATATGTCTAAGTGGTCCAGAGCCTTAATGGTGCCAAAGCTTGGAGCATACACCCGAACTTCCAACTGAGTAAGACTGTTCTCTTTTATCCTTTAAGCTAGCTTCTAACAGGGCTAAGAGCCTACTAAGAAAGTCCATCACACTGCTTCAACAATAGTGCCCAGCAAGGGCGCCATACTAGTAACCACAGGCCTCTGCCATGTTCCTGTCACATTTGCTCCTAAAAAGCTCTGAATTCCCACAGGGCACTCGTCTCTCTCTCTGTTTGTACAGTAATCCATTAAGCTCTCTCATTGTCAAGTGTGCTTTGTGTATTATGCAATCTGCATAGTTAAATAACACCTCCACAAAGGAATAAAGTAAGCCATAGAATCTGCTCTGGTGTGTGCTCTATATCAAAAAGGCAACCCAATGTGAATTTGACTTTTGAAATGAAATGCCGATAGCCTAGTTTCTTCAGGTTGGGGAAGATCAAATGCTGTACCCTCCAAGGAAAGGTCACCATTAATCGCTGATAACACTGAAGGGAATCCATAAAATGTCAGCAGCTCTTTGTCTGGAGCTGCACCAGAGAGGGAGGAGGAAACATTTCTGTGACATTTGAGGATTTCAGAAAAGGGGCGAGGAAAATAATGAGTTGAGCAGAATGGAATGGAGTACGTGGTTGCTTGAAATGAAGATCCTGTTTCCACAATCGTTTTTTCCCCTGTAGCATGGCAGCACACACGGTGTCTGCGGCGTGGCATGCTGTGCCCATTCGTATTTCTTTTGCATCCACACGTCAATAGGCGACCCACAATAAGAGCACGGGGCAGGGTGTGTGGACATGAGGGAAAGCGCACTGATTCAAAATATTTTCTCACTTACAGCAAGATACAGCAATGTTCAACAGACTCGAGATACTTTCAGTGGCATCTTCAGTGAAACGTAGATACAACACAACTCCATTTTCCAAATGATTGCCTCTCTGTTTAACTGGCATGGCAGCTGGATCACATGATCACGTGGTCACATGAATGATGCAGTAATTTGTGCAAAATTAGCTCATACTTTTCAAAAGTTCAACATTTCTGTGTAAAAAATAAAAAAGGAACTGCTTTTATGTAATATTCTAATATTTCGAGATACTGTATTTTTGTTCTTTACAAATGTATGTAAACTTTTGACCACAACTGTAGCTTCAAAGCTATAGCTGAAACGATTTCTGATTAATAGATCCGTTGGTATTTATGATAACTTTTCTGAGAATCACTTATTAGTGAATCTTTCTTCATGTGGGGGGGGAGCATGATATCTCATCTTCTGTTGCACTGACTTTGACCTCCATCTGTTCATTGTCTTTAACCGCTTATCCTTTGCTGGGTTATGAGGGGGCTGGAGCCGATCCCAAACGACAGTGGGCGTACACTGTGGGCAAGTCGCCAGTTATCTCAGGGCTGACATATAGGGACAGACAACATTCACACTCACATTCACACCTATGGACAATTTTGTTTCAATTGTTGACACAAAATGGGAATGGGAATATTGTAGAAGTTCAGTGCTGCATCTGCTGCACGCAAAATGTATTTACTGCAGTTTGGGCAAACCAAAATTGCCAACACGACGTCATGGTAGCCAACATCTTTTCCCATTTTGTTTCTGCTGTATAATTTCTGATGATTGCTGCGCACAGCACAGCACAGCACAGCACAGCACAGCACAGCACAGCACAGCACAGCACAGCACAGCACAGTGTAGATCCAGAAATATATTTCATTTTAATGGAAATTCAACATTTGGAAATGCATTCGAGCTCCAGCAGGGCTCCAATCTCCTCCCACAATGCAGCCCTCCCCCAATCCCTACCTCTGTGTATAGCTCAGAGTGCGAGGACTCCCACTCATTCCACTTGAATTTATATGGAAAATAATGGCTATGGCGGCTGTCACTTAGCTTATAAAAGTGCTGCAATGGCAGAGATATGGTATTGATCTGACAACGGAAAATAAGTTAGGGACCTGTAGGAAGGAAAAGAAAAGCTACTGTAGATGTTACCAGTTAATGTAAATCCACGTAAAAACAAGAGAATCAGATTTCAGCTCCTGACACATTTCCCAACTTCAGAACATTTCAGCTCCATTTTTCAAACAGGGTCAGGAGAGTATTTAGGGTCGAGACGTGGCCCAGAAACATGAACATCTGTATTCAATATTAATTTACTGCCAAAACCAACAAATGACACACTGGTCAGGAGTCTATTTCATTATCTCTGCAGAAAACATTAAGGCTGGCTAATAGCTTCAGCAGAGGCATTAGAGGTTGGAGGGGATGAGGCTCTCCATCACACGGCTCCTCCTGAATGATCGACTGCGGCTCGACGAGGCTTTGGGCCGCTTAATAAACACCAGGCAGATGTGAGACCCAACCTCCAAGTCAACAAATCACTGCGGCTCCTTGCTTCACTTCTCCTGGCTGCAACACTTCTACAGAGCCTCTGCTGAAGCTTTTCAATTACAAAATCACTTTGTGTGACAGCGTGTGTGAGTGTGTCTGTCAGGTGGTACATGTGTGCTGGGTAAGCCGACTCCCCCCATTCTGCGGGCGGGGGAAGAATAAAGTGGACGCATGGACGGATGGGTGGATGGATGCACGGATGGGTGGACGGGTGAGGATAAGCAAAAGGCAAAAAAGGATGAGATGGGCCGCTCCTCTAACCAAGATCCTAAACCTCATTCCCCAGTTTAGCAGAGAGCACATTGGATACACCGTCTTATCCGCCTGCTCAAACGCCAACCTCGGGGCATCCGTTCACAGTCAGAGACAGAGATAGAGCTCTCTATGGTGAATGATCTTTTAAACGCTTCCTTTCATGTCTTGTTCCTCACCCTCCTCTCCATCTTGTCTCCTATTACAGCTCTGTTAGTAGCGCTGGATAGTTTTACGTCTGCTTGGGTGGAGAAGCAGAGGCTGCAGAGCACAGAGTAGCTTCAAAGTTTCACAGCGTTCTAACCTTCACAACCACTCTGAGGCAGAAGGAGAATGATGAGTTGGACAAAGTTTTGAGAGAGGCAATGCAGCATGTCTTCCAAAACTGCCGCCCGAGGGTCCAAAGAAAATCAATTTATGTTTAAGAAGGTGTTATACTCCATACACAGAGAGTTTTTCAGCTCTTCTACAAGTTGGTAGCTCCTTAAATTGAAAATGCCATGGTGGGAAAGGGTTAAGAGGTGAAGCTCAGCCTCTCACAATTCCCTTTAGAGCAGCAGCCCACTTTGCTGGATTTAAACTCGCATTTAAAGCGGAGCAGGCTCTGAACCCACTTTAGAGTCAAAACACTGACAGAACTGCAGAGCTCTGACAAATTTTACAACATGATGTAACCCCACGCTGGACTTTGGGGAGTCACTGGGCCACTGATTGGGTGGGAATCTCTTTGCCATTTCACACCCACTCTGACCTTAAACTGAGAAGTGAGCTACGGTAGAACTTTTTCATCCATCAGCATTATGAGCTCCTCTAACTTCTCCTTCTCTATCTTACTATACAGCACACACTGGGATGGTGTTTCTGCTTGTTCCTTGTGATAACCTGTCCAACAACATGGCCAGTGCTGAGACATAATTGATTCTGTAATTTCTGTTTGTGCTATGACTTTCTCAAAGTGTTGCACAGTGGCCATCACTAATTGTAACTGCTTCCAGAGACATAAAGCACTCTACCAATTTAACTTGTCAGAGTGAATTTATACCAGCCAGTGAAAACAGCTGTTTAAATGTTTTCAGCGGTTCTGGAGAAGCTTCATCAAGTCAGAGATAATAACTTATCTCGACCGAAACTTGATGACAATTTTTGGACAGAAAGTGCTCAGACACCAAACCGATGACGAGTGCTCCAGCTGATCGTTTACTGATCGTTATCAGCTGATATACTCTATAAAAAATTTGATCAGTGGTCTCTTTATGGCCCAATCAGAAGAGGAGATCACATAAACACATAAGACAGTTTCCATTAAAGCCCCCAACACTGGCCCAAAGGCCAAACGCTGGCTTGGTTAGTCAGGGCCATGAAGACAAAAGCTGGGGGAAAGCTTGCCATCAGAGGAAGGCGAAAGCACTGATCATTTTAATGGGAAATATGACACACTTTTGCACAGTCATTCCGCACACTCATTTATGGTGTTGCTCTTAATGCATGAAAGGTGACAAAAGTAGTTGTGTGAAAAATGAAAATAGAGAGCATGAGGAAGAATTTTAACCCTGCCAACTCCGACCTCAGAAAGGCATGGGGGAGCATTTTTGGATGCTGTTCAACAACCTATCAAGCAATCCCCTTAATAATCACATTTGTACACTAAAATTAGGATGTATAAGCAATTTTTGAACCATGCGATAGACTCCTTTCCCATTGCCAGGAGACGGGTTTGCCTTTTTTGTGTGTGTCACGATCGTCATCACAAACAGGCCAAAAAAAAAAAAAACAGGAACCTCATTAGACTGCATCAGGAAGACATTCAACTCCTTTTAATAAGCCTTAATCAATAACGATCTGAATTAGAGATTTAGACACATCATTTTTTGCCCCTGCTGATGATGGACGTTGCTAAGGAATGATATCTTGCTTCCTTCTCATCTCTGTTGAGAGTTGAAAGTTGAAAGTAAAGATATCTAAGTTGGAGGCTGTCTGATGAACCAGCATGTTGATAGATATATTGTTATCGGCAGTACATGTCAGCCCCTGAAAGACAAAGAACTGAAGTACAGAAATGTATTGGAAAGACAACATAGCAAAAGACATGTTGGAGTCTGGATTTTTAATGGGATGTCATCACTCTGTCCCTGCATTTTCGTTATTTAACTATTCAAAAAATCCAATACACTCTGAAAACTAAAAACACACTCCTCCGGTGCATCAGGTAATTGGTCCCAACTGTGCCAACATTTATATCCATTAAGGATCATGAATAAAATTATAATGAATTGATGTAAATTCAATGGAGGTCCATAAATGAGGTAATGTGACACAGCAGGGTCTCGGTTCATTTACTTTCAGTCAGTGTTTTTCTAATCCTGTGCAATTACATGAGCTGATTTTGAATGCCTTTGGCCGTCTTGAAAAGAATTTTAAAATAATCCAAAAAACGTGACAAGAATTTATTTTTCTTACCAATGTGAAATCAAGGCTGACTAATTATTAAATTTGCTTTTGAGAGTGCATCTCTTTAAATAAATACACACAAATAACTTGAAATTATCCAATAATCACTTCAGGCGACTGTGTTTAGACAACAGACATTTGTGTTATTTCTACACTGAATATTACACAATACACAGTTTTAGAGTCAAGGCAAAAAAAGGTTCTTGTTACAGAAAACTCCCCATGAATAAATTGAGTAATTGCAGGAGCAGACAATAGTTTATGGATACGAACATGACTTATAGAGAGGATCATTTGTAATTGGAATAGAAGATACGAGAATGGCAGCAAATGTAAAGTCAGTGGGTGAGGACGGCAGAGAAATATGCAAGCACTGCTATAAAGACAGTCACAGCATGCCTTATGCTTAATTGTGGAAACCGCCATTAATTGCAGTGAGGGTTCAGACTCATTTTCTCCACCTACAGTTGATTAGACACCTCGGTGACCCATGAGAAAATTGTGAAACTTCTAGTCACTCCACATTAGTGAAATGCTTAGACAAAAAAGCCATTATTTCATAGAAGCTTTCACATTTTTGTCAGCTGGGTTTTCTGGCAGGCACTTTGCCTGTCAGTTTGCTCTATGGGGAATTCAGTCTGATGATTATCCTCAATTCTAAGACGCTTAGGCGCGAAATCAGTTGCCTCCTGGCTTTCTGTGTAGCTGGAAGCATAATGGTGGACAAGGATTAGAGAACACAAAATTAGATGGAAGTCATTTACATTTCAAAAGTCCCAACTTTGCATTGATTTTTCTAAAAATGGGCTAGATACAGTTCAATTATAGCCACATGATGCTTGTGAATGCTGCCAGGGAACTATGAACAAGCTGTGTTTTTGAAAATAAAAAAAAAAAACGTCCAAAAAACAAATTAAAATAAAGAACTAAACGAAATTATAGGGAGCATACGTGTGAAGGACACATCTCAAGCCAGATCCCTGAGGGAAAACACTCACCATCATTGCTTTGTGCTGACTGAATGGACCTGGACGGTGCAGACTGGTAGCTGTAACATCTAGTTTTAGGAAGCATGAAATGGGCTGACGGAGCAGCTGCTGCAGCTGCCTCGCTGCACCAGATGTGACAGGGTATGGCAGGAGCACATGAAAGACTAAAACGTTGCGCTCACACTAGAGGTCAACGGCCATATCACTTTGGTAAGCTAGAGTTTCACCTAGTCACACAAAGATTTACTCAATCACTTACCTTCAGCTGTATCTTATGATGAAGATAGTTTGGGTTTTGGGTTTTTTTTTGCCAATTTCTTTACATATCTGTTTCTTAAAACCTTTTATTTGTGCCAAAGGAAAATTATAGTTCCATAACACAGAAAAATCAAACAGCAGCAACTATTTTAACTCCACAAAACCCGTGTCCTGGACAATTCATGTACTTTTTTCTCTTGCCCATCTCTGATAGGATCTTGGCTGTACTACACTTGAATAGTTAGACTTACACTCATTGAGAATTATGAGCCACAATGCTTTTTGAATACTGAAGTAAATACTGTTCCTGTTACTTTACCACAATAAAAAAGTCTGGGAGTTAAATCATCACAATGAAACTGAAGATATAAAACAAAGGGATCAAGTGCAATACACTGGCTACACTATAGTGCATTACATAATTTCACCCACATCAATGTACCCCTGGGGCACACAGAATACATCACACAGACATAAGAACAAGTCATGGCAAATTAGCCAGAACATGTCAAACCAGAATCTTGACTCTAAAGAACTTCAAGCAGGTTAAAAGTCAGTCAGGTTCATCTTCTTGGGACTCCAGATGTCTGCCCAAACGTTCCACATTGTTGTTGAGATAATTCAGTAAAATAATCAATGTAACACTCTCTGAAGCTACTCTGCTACTGTAACTAAAAACATATCAGGGTTCAATGACCACTACAACATATAGTCAACTGGCAGGGGGAGTCGAATTAGTAACAGCCCTGAAAACCCATATTGAGCAAGCGATGAAATTTACACTACAGTCAGGGTATATTCAGTGCTCTCTCACTTTCAGAAAGTATGAACACATCCTGTCCAAACAATCTGTCCTTGCTTTACATACTCTTTGTATATTCATTCCAGTACTAACGGCCTGTCCTTCTCCATTTCTCATACACACACCTCTCACACTCGTTCTATTTGTTTTTTTAATTTACTCTCTCTTTTCCTCTGCAAACCCTGAGGGACTCTCTACTGACATCAAGAAAGAGAACGAGAGGGTTCACGCTCACACCAAGCGCTTGCCCAGCGAGCTATCACCGCAGGGTGCTGGGGAAAAACAATGAGAGGCGTGATCTATATCTGACAGCAACTCCAGTGGCTGAAAGATAGAGAGAGGGAGGACGGGGAAGAGGGGTGGGCAGAGAGTGGAGGAATAATACACAGCAAATACTTTGTCTTCTTGAGCAATGACTGTGTGGATTCACTTTGTAAAGGAAGTGGAGAGGGCTCTCTAGGGAGACAAAAACAGGAAGAGATAAAGCAGGTAATTTCAATGGAGGGGGGCAATCAGCTGCTCTGTGTTATCGGACTCAAACCCACCCCTGTTTGGCCTATTACCATCTATCCTTGCACTGTCTGACAACAGATGCCACCTGTAATGACAGCTCTGGCCTATTAGTATTACTGCTTCTTTACTGTCTCACATCATGCATGCCCAGTCCTTCTTCTTCTTCTCTCCCATGAGGTTGATGCCCTGTGAGGAACTACTCAGAACTGAGAAGGCACAGCATACGCTTTCCTTGCCATCCAGTACCAGACTGAATGTGAATGGATAATGCCTTTTTTTCCGTTAACCCACTTTGTGGACTTTTTGTGGAATGAGAGATGGGGGGGGGGGTCCACAAACCGAGATTGTAACTCATAAGAAACAACTCCTGCAGTAGAGACATCAAGCATTAAAGGTTGGCAGTGTCCGCCAGTGTGGCCACTTCCTTTTCACTAGGCATTGAGGACACTTCCTTCTAATGCAGCCAGCAGCCTCATTAAAAGAAAAATCCTGCACAAAGTAGGAACTCATTTTTGTGATCTCTGTCTTCAGAAGCGTGAGCCAGGGGACGGTAGAATGACAACAGTCACAGCAAGAGCCAATCACCAAACTCGCCTGTCCTATCCAATCAGCAACTATCCAAGTCTTTTATAAGTTTGTTGTGTAATACACTGGATGTGTGTCTTTATATTTGATGTTTGAAATAAATATTTGAATATATTCAAATGAGTTTTCAGAGAAGACTAACTTAGCTTTCAGTGGATTCTCTTATTACTGATCGAAACTAGCACTGAATTATCATCATAAACTGGACATTATCATTGTGCATGAATTCATCTAAACATTAAGACATCGAAATTCATAAACATGTTGAGAGGCCGAAAAATAGCAGAGGTACCCAGGTCAGGATTTCAGGATTTTTTGGTCAAAGATTTAGTTCAACATGGCAAAATCTCAGTCCTAGTCCTACTGGATCTTTGTGATAACTGCGACTCGAGTGTGTACTGGATTTGGTACATGGAAGATGTTGATTTTATACTGATCTAAAACACAGAAAACCAGCGAGTCCTCACATTAGGAGTAGCAGAAACCAGATAACTATTTACGCTTCCGTTTAAAAATGCCTGGGACAATTGTTCTCCTTTTTCCTTTTTTTTTTTAACTCAGATTCATTACTATGGAATGACAAGGCTGTTTTTCACCAAACCCAAAACAGAGACAAAGTCTGACTTGACGTGAAAACAAATAGTTGAGGATTTCTGTAAATTGATAAATCATTTTAATTGTCGAATTAAACCAGCTCAGTATCGATTAATCGATTAACGGTTACCCATTAACATTCCTAGTTGTGGCAAATCAGAGTATACACACATGTAAATATATGCATAATTTACTTTTTCTTGTGATCTAAGTACATGTAATATCAGATTCTTAAATGAATTTAGTCAAGTAATATTTGTATGGGGTGTCTTTCACTTTTACCAAAGTAATATGTTAACACGATATCTTACTTAATATTTGAACATTTTCAACAAAAATGATCAAAAGGTAGCTACGTACTTACTGCTTAACTTCACTTCAAACACTGAGATCCAGCATTTAGTTAAAATACACCACAGAGCTTGTCCAAACTTCAAGAATATGCACTACCCTGACTGACTACCGTTAAATCCATGTTCATATTCTCAACTGCCTTTGACTAAACAAGAAGCAGTCTTAAATATCCACCTTTCACATGACAGCTCTTTTGTCTTTGGTTTCATTATATTGACAGGCAGTCCTATTGTCTCACTGGATGGATTGGTGTGGGACATGCAGTCACAGTGTATCCACTTCTTAATGTTCCATTAACCACTGAAGCCCACATCAAGCTGCAAAAGCACCATACAAATCAATAGTTCCCTGAATACATCACTTATGCTATCAACGTGTGTAAATAATGCCTCCAAAATATGCCGCAGACTGTGGAGTTATGGCTGTTTTCCCAAAGCGCCATTCTCATTTGAAAGCAAAATGACTACTTAACTATTCCAAAAAGCAAGCAAGCCACTCACATTCACTTAACTGGTTACCTCAGTAAAAATGCACTCTGTGTGTCTGTGATTTCATCATAAAAAATTCATGATAAAGCCTACTGCATATTGTCCACTTTATGTCTGTGTGTCAAACAAAGTAAATTGCAACTATACAAGGGGTTTGAGGCAGTTTCAGCTAAATACAAATTGTGGTCCTATTGATGAGATAGAGGACTTTTGAGAAGAGTTTTAGAACATTTATAATCATGCAGCTAGGAAGCGACATGGGTTTGATTAAGAAATCATAATGAACCAGACAGAGGCAAGCAGGGCGATGGGAAAAACTGACACTGTCAGAAAGACAGCGCAGGAAAGTTGATTGCTGAGGGCTTGAGATTCAATCCAATTCAATCAAGTGAAAATTGCAGTTTCCCATTATGATTTCCAAAATCGATGATTCAATTTGATTTAACCTTTTATTTCAGCACTGATGGCTATGCAATTGCTGGGCCATTCGTGATTCATATAGATTTAAGAAAAAGAAGATGAACATCTTATATTGCATCAACAATTTATATTTTAAAAAATAAATAAAATTGTTAAATATAAAGCATAAAGCTTGAGTTCATGTTGTTGGCTGTCAGCAGGTTAGGGCCGGTCAATAATATTGAGAGCGATAAAATGGAAACACATCTCAACAAGGGAACAGACTTTGACACAACACCAGAGCGCTCTCCATCGTGTGAATACCCGTCTGCTCACTCTTGATTTACCTCGGTTTCTATCTCTCTCCCTCTTCACTATCTTTGCCTCTTCAATCAGCAGGCTTCTTTTACTTTTTCTACTTCTTTTACTTTACTTTTGTCTAGCCTTTCCACAGTTACCGTTTATCCACTCTTAACTGGGGATAGCGACCGGGGAAAACAATGCCTCATGCTGTTTTGGTTGTGCAATGGCACATGCTTCCTTTGTGCTGTAATTAGATTTAATTTATGCAGGGAAAAAAAAAAACACGCGTCAACCCCACTGGCAGACTGAATTGCATAGTGAAAGTGAGGTTTATAGGGATCCAAACTACATGAGGATGATAAATTAAGATTGTGTTCTCTGGACAAAAATATATTGTTTCTGTAAATCAACCAGATGATTAGAACTGTTGGTTACTCAAGCCAGTTGCCAAACATGGGCAAGGAGCCAAATGCTGAGAGAAAATAAACTACAGTCTTCCTCAACTTTTTCTGATGCACCCAGTCAAAATGGACTTACTGCCCTCTGTGGCCGTGGAGGACAAACACCAATCAATCAATTTTATTGTTACCAACTATGGTTGGCAACAATAAAAAAAATAAGTTGAGGGTCAGCAACAAACCATTTCTACTGCACTCCAAAACAAACTTGGACAAAATAATATAGAATAATATACATATATAATATATATATAATATAATATACTTTCTGACTGGTATGAAAGCGATAGACTACAACTTACTTGTCTTCATGCAACCCTTTGTTGTATATTGACAATCTAATAAATCTTTGTATGAAGTGAAAGAGTAACAAAGATGATTTGACCTGACTCAAAGGACAATAGGTTTAAATCAAGACAAAACATGGGGCTGTGTGACAGAGGCAGGCAGTACTCCTATCTGTACATCTTAAATCCCCGCAGACTCCATCTCTTGTCCCCCTTATCTCCCTCGGTTCAAGTATTCCTGAGCTCATCCCAGTCTTAATGAGGCGCACAGTGAAGGAGATTCCTTGCCTTTGCTCTCTTTCTTCCTAGTTTCTCTACAGAACAAGCAGTGGGGCGTATCAGTCTGAGTGCTCTCCAAGGGGAAAGTGGTTCCCTATCTGCACTGATGAGTGTTAGCGGCTCCATTCACCTTCCCTTACACCTGGCAGAATCAGAGTCACCTTTAGAATGTGTGTGTGAGGCAGAATAATAACCAGATACAATGATACGCCACAAATTACTCCTGCAGTTCCTGAAAAGCTCTAACATTTACATATAAATAAGTGTGGGTTTTTCTCGTCTTTATCACCAAGAGATTCGATACAGCAGTCATTCAAACGTGCAATGAACACCCACTTTAGACTAGCTGTCTCCCTGTGTTACCAGAAATTGTTTCTCTTGGTCATATGTTTTCACTTTGCTTTCACTTTGTTTTTGGGTCAAGGTGGAAAACAACAAAATGAATTTACACTGCAGTGTGCTTGTTGTATTTTAAACAACATCCCTTGATCAGTTCTTTAGGGGAGTCAAATGTTGATGGCAGAAAATCTGGAAGTTAGTGTCAAATATCTGGTTTTCTTTAAATCAAAAGGAGAATTCAAGCGTTAGGATGGATATGACTTGCCAAAAAATCTGAGATCATCCTGAAGCAATGTGTCAACTGATTAATGAGGCTCGAGGGCATTTCATCAAATCTGAACAAGTCTCTAATGACTTATCATATGCTAAGGTCAACATTAGCAAGAGAGATGTTGCCTGAGAGAGCAGACAAAATTTTGGACTACATCCTAATTAGTGTGCATTATCCAGTAAATCCAACTAGGAAATGATATGGTTAACAGATTGACATGCACTGATCAGACGGAACATTAAAACCACTGACAGGTGAGAGTAAACTCGTTCATCTTGATGCAATGCAATGTTCTTTTGGGAAACCATGCATCAACCATCAAGGTCGACCATCCAAACACTGCTACAGACAAAGTACATCACTCGGGGCAACAGCACTCCCCAATGCAGAACAATGCACCCTGCCACACTCCAAAAACTGCGCAGGAAAGGCTTGAAGGATGTGACAAAGAGCCCAAGGCTTTTACCAGGCCTCCAATTCCCAATGGCCCTACGCCGACACCACCGCCTACAAACCTCAAGTTTAATTTTAGTGGTTATTGAGAGAATGCTAATTGGCTAAAGATGATATCTGCTGTGGGTGATGTTAGATTGCTGCCTGTTTTCATTTGATCTGTGTTACCAAAATCAACAAAGGTTTAAAGGTTTGATAGCAGATGAGTTAGCATCAGAGCTTAGATAATCTGGGTATTCTGCCAAAGGGACAGAATTCTAACAAATGGAGCGTCCTCTGTGAACGCACCCCTACCTGAGACTTGGATCATCTAATATATTTTCAAAAACCATCAAGCAAAAGATTCAAATATTTCATTTTCATTTCTTCTCAAATATGAGGATTTACTGCTAGTATGTAACCAAACAAGCCATTTCAATATATCAGCTTTGGTAAATGGGGAAATTAGATTGTATTTTTACGATTTAAAGATTAAACGATTAAACTGATTATAATGGTCTTCTATCATCCACAAAACAAGTTGAATGGCATTTGTATTGTCCCTGCATTTGGAAAACTCAATGCCAAAAACAGAATAATCCACAGATCTCACTTTGCAGTTTCATTGACATCTATTTTCTACCAAAGTACACAAAAGAAAGAGCGAGCCAGTACTTGTGGATTAGTGACTCACACGAGACGACACCGAATTGGATGCAAGCGGCGTTTCTCTGAGCTGAGCTACAGTTCAGTGATGTTGTGTTTGTATCATCACAAGTGTGTCTCATCCTGGCGCCCTTCCTTCAGGGAAGAGACAGTCAAACCATTCATGTCTGCATGACGGATCACTTCAACTTCAACTAAGCTTAGGGGAACGTTGTCTGCTCAGGGGTGATTCTATGGAGGTGATCTATATATATGATCTATATACATATTATTTCATTGTTTTTGCTTTTGTTTTATTAGGTGTTAATCGTGTGATTCATGTTAAAACATAGACTAAGATTACTTTGAACACAACTTTCCATAAGCGCCTGCAACTGTCCAAAGAGCCAAGGCTCATTTAAACATAAAAGAAGAGCTACAAATTCTGCATTTTCTTCATCTCCTCCAGTGATCACTCAAATCCTGGATATTCTCTGGCCTCACTACAACCCAGCCTCCCGCACCTCAGCCATCAGTCTGCTTCACCTGAGATCTTCAGTGTTACCACCGTGAGTCGCTTCACCTCCCCAGGAGAACCACCAGACCTCCTACGATACGGATTGTGACACTGATCATAACTTGTAAAACTTTTGGGAGTAAAAAGTGGATTTATCTTCACGTTTTGAGGCTTTCATGTTCTGTAATGTTGACTGCTGACTGGCGCTGGAGGGGAAATGTATTTTACTTCAATGATGTGATGTTAGAGAGCCGAGAGGGGAAAAAGAAGAGAGAGAAACAGTCTTTGCTGAGCAAACAGATGCATATACACCCTCAGTGCGTGTGGTGTGGCTAGCGTTAGCTCACAGCTAGTTTAGAGTAATCTGGCTTTTGGGGCAGATAAACACTGCACGAGTAACACAAATAAACACTGATGTTTCTGTCCTCAAACTCACTTCGCTGTTGATGTATACAGTACAACATTAAACAACCTGCTGACGAAAATCCATCTGATGTGACTCACAAATGTTCGAAAGTTTTATTCACCTTAAATTCAGTCTTGTTAGCCAACTTCCCTATCCCGGAAGTAGCAGCAGCAACTTAATGAAATGCACCATTACCTTGTGTAAGGAGCGGAGATTCGTCTTCAGCGATTGACATCCGAAAATTAACTAATGACAAAACACATCACAAACTGCAGTAATTGTTAAAGGGATATTATTAAGGGATACACCATGACACAGAGTAAGACCCCCCCTCAAGAGATCAAGATTGCAGACCGCTAGCTTATGTAGTTTAAGCAACCTCAGAAAAGACCGGATGATAACAATGCATTGAAGTATATGCCTCCAAGTTGAAACCGCCATCAAAAAGCCACTCATAACCACAAATAATGCTCAGAACAGCACCAAACTAACCTAAGTTAGAAATGCTCAATTCCGTTTTTTCCCCATCAGTTCTCGATAATAACTGTTATAAACTGGTGGGCAAGACACACATCAACTTTGATTGCATAGAGTAAAAATCATACATTTTCATCCTTGCGCTGCAGAACTCTACTGCACTCGGTAATCGACACGTCGGGCTTCCCCAGAAGAAGAAGCTGCTAGAGTGGTGAGTTGCATTCACTTTACAATAGAAATCTGGCTAAGCTAGAAGAAGGCTCGAACTATTTGTACTGTTGCTAAAGTTTGGTGCTGTTCTGAGCATTATTTGTGGCCATGAGTGACTTTTTGATGGCGGCTTCATCTTGGAGGCATATACTGCAGTGTATTGTTATTGTGCGGTCTTGTCTGAGGTTGCTAAAACTGCTTAAGCTAGCGGTCTGCAAACTTGATCTCTCAAGGGGGGGGTCTTACTTGGTGTCACAGTGTGTTAGACAGGCTTCTTGAGAAACGACTGGTCCACCGAAACACACTCATGGGCTAAATGAATAAACCAATGAATGAATCACAGGTCTTGCATCTCTAAGACCTCGCAGTCATCTTGCAGTTCAGAATGTCTGAGAATGCTCTGATATTTGATTTTACTGACTTATCATGCAAACATGTCAGATTCCCTACATCATAATAGCAATATGTGTGGGCTAAAACACCCAAGAAGCCCAACTGTCTTTCATATTCATTTACTGCAAGTTTGCAATAAGGCAAACTCATTAAAATATATTATAATTAAGAATGATGATTCACAATGATCATTTTTGTAAAACAATCATTGCATTCACTGCAAAAAAACAATGTTACTAATGTTGTTTGTTCACACATTTTACTTCATTAATTGCAAAAAGTTTTGAATTCAGAGGCAGTATTGGCGAGCAGAACTGATAGGATTGCTAGAAAGCCTTTATTGATTTGTTTGGCAAAAGGGTTTTCTCGGGACAGATTTGTGAAACCCAACTGGATCTCTATCTTTTGTTGAAGAATCTCTGAAGGCTGGTATTTCTTTTCTGACTATAACCTTCAAAAAGCCACAAAGTCAAGCTGTTGCTGTGAAATACCTCTGACAATCAGAAAATGTAAATGACACGACAGGGCGTAAAATATATCATCTGTTGATCTTTACAAATCCAGATGTGATTGTCTAATGCTAGAATTGCCATCAGTGCTGAATCGAAATCTTCACATTAAAAGTCAAATCGAATTATGCTTTTGGATAATCGGACACCCGTCCTGTACACTGACGTCAGGATAACAATGTCTTATCTAAGAAAACCGGGACGTCATCCAATGTCATATGCTTAGCCTAATAATGTTAAATAACATCAATCCTCTCCTTTGTGTTAGATAATCATTTAAATAGTATCTGACGCTTGCTCTGTAAGTTCTCTGTTGTGGTAGAGGGCTTTTCTCTCAGTTCATCATTAAAAGGGGTTACAAACTTCACATTTTGGAGAACTACATTATAGCCAATCCTGGCATGGAGACTGATGGCATTAGACTGGAAGTTCTCACAAACAGCACTCTCTGGCAGCCCCTCACCTACACACCGCAGACCCATAAAGCATAAACATAACACTTAGAAAATGAATAATGACTAAAAGAAGCCCACACAGCAGACCAGAAAGGACCTTGTGCAATATTTCCGTGGGAGTTAGAAATAGCAGCCATGCAATGCTGTTAGGTTTCGACCAAACTGTTCTTCAAGGGTGCAACCTCGCCGTCACGCTGGCCTGGTGTTTACAGTTAGAAAATGAGGAGGTGTGAAAAGGTGAGCTGGGCATTGTCGGGGAACGTGTGTCTGACGAAAGTTTGCCTGTTTGGAGGTCGAGCAACGGCAGTTCTGCCGACTGCGCAGCCGGTGTCGGCTCCCCCCCCCCTTGGAAATAACAGCCCACGCTTTCAAGAGCTCTCAAATCATTCCTTACAGATCCCTCTGGGCTCAGACAACAGGCCTTGCATTGCAAAAGCATATGGAGCACAGGCCCAGGGCAGGCTGCTCTCAGTGCCTGGTAAATGGGCCGTGCTGCCGGCAGACATTGTGGAGAAAACTGCTGAGCATGGAGATTTTCGAATCCCGACAGAGCAAAAGCGCATTAGGAGTTTTGAGGGCTTTTTTAACCTTTTGATGACATGTTTGCGATTGAGAGAGTAGGACAAAAACTGATAAGGAGAGAAAGCTGGGAGGGTGCAGTGCACAAAGATAACAGGAAGCAACATGGAGGGAGGTAACAGTCCACCGAGTTGCAGGGGACGAACACATACAAACCTACATTAAGCCAATCTGTGATGCTGGGTGGCATCAGAAAAATGGTATAAGGACGTGAGACAGTACCATTACTCAGCCAACTTTTCTAAAAGGTCATGACACTGGGTCATGATGTCAAAACCTGTCATTGTGCACTACTTTCTCGCAACAGACATTTTTACATTTTATGAGGTAAAACACCAGTTGTACACCAAATCAGTGATGAGCCAAATGCTGATGGCAAGTGTCCATATCACTTACACGTGGCTGTTTTTATGTGCCTGGGTTTTAAAACTAATCAAATGGCACAGTGGAGCCACAGTGGGCTCTTTATTAAGCCCTTTTCACACAGAGATTCCACAATATCAACGCATGAAGTCTCGCCTTTATGCCCATTCGTTCACACTGAACCAAGCAGCACCAGTATAAAGCTGCTCCAGTGTGTATGTTGTTTGATATAGCATGCCAGCATTGCAGAGCAAAAAGAGGCATGACTGTACACATAACATTGAGATCTGTGTGCTTTTTCAGCATGTTTCGCCTGGTTCCTACCTGTAAATCAGAACTTGTATCTGTAACTGTTTATAATCATATGGATGCAATAATGTGTTGCGAGTGAGATCCTGACCCACCATGCATCAGGAAAGTGACAAAGTATTACATAATTACATAATCGACATCAGTTAACAGCAGACCCTGTCTGACTCTCACTCGTGAGGAGGCCTGCTGTTTTCTGGGGGAAAGTACACGGACACAGTACATTACTGTGATTTTTTGTCAATACAAGTTGCCAGAGACAGTAACTACAATGACACAATGGTGGAAGGCGACAAAGGTCTGAGGTCCAGGAGAGAAAAGCTCTACAGTGGATGATTAAAAGCACCAGAGCATCTACAGAGCATCAGTAACAGCAGTGAAGTGAGATGTCTGTACAGAGCCCAAAGACACTAAAAGACAACAGCCACCCAGCCACAGTCTGTTCACCCTTCTGCCATCTGACAACAGATACAGAAGTATCTGTTTCTATACCACCAGTGAAACTCCTCGACTCATCCTCTACTACAACTTGTATTTGTTATGTTACAACTCTGTGTTGTAAAATGAAAACTAAAGTTGAAATGTGATATAAGTGCAGGGCTTCATTGCCTTTGTAGGAATCTAAAATCTTATCAAGCAAGCACATCTGCGACTTATCGAGGATGCCACTGAAATTGAACTCAACTGAAACTCAAATGTATCTCAACTGAAACATGTCTACACCCACACATTTGTCTAAGTGGGCCAAAACAAACACTCACAGTGAATTAAAGCTCTTGTCAGCTCTGCCAAGGTAGAACATACTGCCCACTGAGATGTATTGTATTTACCTTAAGGCTAGAAAACACTGTTGTAAAACATTTTCAAAAGAATGTGACAATCGGCTCCATCTGTGGGATGAATAATCAGCGTGTGCTTGACCAAAAGACAACAGACACAAAGAAGCGGTGTGTTGATAAAAACAGCAAAGGAAACTGCGAATTTGCGTTGGCTCAGTTTCCGTGAAGGGGCCCTACAGATCTGCTGGGTAATATCAGAGAGTTTTAGATTTTAGAATGTATTAACTAAATCCTTTGAGAGAAGAAAACTCTGTGATGCTTTCAAGAGCCCTGGTCTCAATCGTCCTCTCACCTATCTGTGCAGACTCATCTATATATAGTACAAAAGAGATGTGCATGACTGGACTATCTGTCAGGCTGTTATGCAGAAACTCAATTTGTATTGAATTATACCTTTATCTATTTCCTCAGACTGTTTTTGGTAGAGTAAGAAAAACAAAGAAATGTAGTAAATAACATGTTGTCTTTGAAAACAAAAGATTCATTCAAGAGTGGCTAATTGTCTGTAACTCTACCTGTAACTACAAAGGCACACAAAATAATACAACATATTGTCAATGACCAAAAATAACACATGTCTGTCATGCTTCATCATAGGACTTCCATAACTATGCATGGCTCTCAGAGTTGCAGCTTGCCACATACAACAGACAGAATTAGATGTGCGAGCCTGGTTGGTCAAATCAAATATTGTGATGCAAATAAAAATGTTGGCATCTTTGAATGCTCTGAAAGGATATTCCGTGACCTCAGCTGTTCGATAAAAGGTCAGTGTATGCATGAAGCTGCACAGGAACAGAAGAGGAATGATACAGAAACAATACATTTTTAATGGATTTCCATACAACAAAGCTGAACAGAAATTACTAGCTTTCCTATTTCAATCATGCAGCCGTGGCCACTAAGCAAGCTGGATTATGCATATGCTATTCAAGACTACATTTCCAAGATATACTGTGTGTATCAACATTATTTTATTTGTGCAAAATGATAGCTGCTAAACATTAAAGAAGTCTACACGTATCAGGTAAAAAACACTGTTTGCAAAGCTGGTCATTTTTTCTTTTTTAAAGAACTGTACTAATATTTTTGATACTCGAGTATATTTGATATGCGATTCTTAATTACTTTTACTCAAGTATTATTTGTATAGGTGACTTTTATTTTTACCCCAGGTAATATTTTGACAGAATATGACTTGTGGTGATGGGTAACTTGAACTGTTGATGATGATGACTGGATCCCCTGTCGGCAGCCTGACTCCGCTCTGTTTTTGATTTAATGTTCATCCATGTGCGTGTGTTTACAGGCTGTTGTGCCGTTTCACCTGTGTCTTATTTGTGCTGATAAACTATAGAATACATCACATCAACCAACCTGCAGAATATACTGTGTCCTGTTTTATTTGGCTATATTGTATTAGACTGTGATGTTTGGTTGTGATACCCTTGTGGAGGCTTGACGTGGTCATTCACTAATTACTATATATCAGATGTGCTGACATTAAGCAAGTAGCCCATGCGCTGGCAGCTGTGAATGTTTCTGTTCAACAAAGGTCCCAGTCAGTCCTCTCTTACAGCGTCTTTCAGTTTCATCACAATCAACAGAACTAGAAGAGAAGCTACTTCAGGTCAAAAACTACACAATCAATTTGCCAGTTAAGAATTTAACCGGTAAAAATGTATAATCTAAAATGGGTAGAAATGCATACGAAAATATTTGATTACAAACTGCAAATGCTCGGTTATCAAATATATCGAAACAAACGATACTGGTTTAAAAAGGCATTCAATTAAAAGTAAAAGGCATTCTATACAAACATCCAAGCCATTTAACAGCCTCGATATGCATTGGATTTTGGTGAGCCAGTGCTTAATTAGCAACAGACAAATCTCCACAGTTAAAATATGAATGGTCATTATTACGTTAGTTAATCATTTAAGTAACTTAGAAACACTAAGTTACTTAAATGATTACCTTTAATGAAGACTTCTAATTGAAAAACGTCCCTCAAATTTCATATATTATTAACAAATAACCAATAATCGATTGTTTAGGCAGCTGTCATCAATAAAAGAAATTGCCTAAAAATTGCATCCCTACTCAGGACTCAACTAAACTTCTTTACACCCAAACTACAACAAATTAATTCTGACATTTTTTTTTTAGTTTTTGAAGTTTGTGTAATAAATCCTCCATAGGTGCACAAACGAAATGTTAGTACTAAGAAGTCTACTCTGCTCATTTCTCTTTGACAAAGCTGTTTAAGTGAGGAAAGCTAAAAGGACAGTGACTGTTGCTGTTGACTCATGAATGTAGCTTTTCTGTATCTGTCAAATAACGCCAGACGTGTGTTTGCTGTGTTTGGATTCAGTGGGATTTCACGTGTATATTTTAAGAAGTCAACTCTGGTCATGTTCTCTGGCTATGGCAGTAAAACATCCACTCCAGTCACTGTCAGTGAGATGTTTGTCCATGTCTCTCTCAGAACGTCCTGTAGTTTATCTCTGACCTCTGACACAGCTGCTGTCACATCCTTAAACTACTTCAGAGGACTGATATTGATGCTGGATGAGTGTGTAGACTCACTAAGTGCTGACAGTGAGGGGTAGTTGTGTGGAAAGTGGTTGTGATCCTCTGTGTGTGAGAGATTCTTCAGCTCAGCGCCTCTCCTCTTCAGTTCAGTGATCTCCTGCTCCAGATTCTCCTGAAGCTCTTTGACCCAACTTTCCTGCTGACCTGCTGCTTCACATCAGAGCATCTTTTCTCCATGACACGGATCAGCTCAGTGAAGCTCTTCTCTTCTCTGTCCTCCACTGCTTTATCAGCAGCGCGATTGATGGCCTCCATCTCCTCTTGAAGCATCTTCATGTCGTCCTCTCTGTCGTCGATTCTCTGCAGAACGGTTTGACGACTCACCTTTGATCTCTGCCTCTCAGTCCTCTCTGCTGCAGCTGGCTCTGTGTTGTGGCCTTTATGTCCCTCCGCAGAGCAGAGATAAAGGATCCACTGCTCATCAGTACGGATGAACACCTTCATCGCCTCATCATGACGAGAGCAAACGTTCTCCTGGAGCTTCTAGGAGGGCTCCACCTGCTTGTGTTTTTCAAATATAGGTAATTCATGATGAGGTTGGAGGTGTTCCTCACAATAAGAGGCCAGACAGACCAGATAGGACTTTGTGGCTTTCAGATTTGTCCCAGTGCAGAAATCACAGGCCAGATCTTCAGGTCCAGCACAGCAGTGATCAGCAGGAGCAGTGTAGAGTCCAGTCTTCTTCAGTTACTCCACTAAAACTGCTAACATGGTGTTTTTCAGCAGTTCAAGCCTTGGTATGAACCTCCTCCTGCACTGGGGGCAGCTGTGCTTCTCATCATGTGTGTTTCAGTGGTCATGGATCCTTCAGTAGGACTAAACAAACCGAACAAGTGAAGGCTTCCCAAACCAGCAGAACTCCTTTCTGCACCATTTCACTACCTAAGAACAGAAACTAGTTTGTGTTCTGATCTAAACTGCTTGTGTTTGTGCAGTGGGGGGGGGGGACTTGTCAAGTTTTGATTAATTTCAGGATTGATTATGATTCCTGATTCCTGATTCTGATTCCTACACTGCAAGAGAGTTGGAATATCTATCTATTTACTCTGTGAACTGAGGATTTATTTGGAACAAACTAGAGGTGATTGGGTAAAGATAAACGAAGAGAGTTTTGGTCAATTTTATTTCATTGATGTTGAGTTTTGATGAAGTGTGTTTTTACAGTGAGTTAATGAAGTAATTAAGCTCATCCTGCTTCATTAATAAAGATACACTTGATTCAGACACTGGGAAGTTCTATAGAAAATATGTGTAATATATATCTACCTTTTTGTGAGTTCATTTTGTTTACTTAGCAGACTAAGTAGCACACACATCACTCGCATGTTACTCCCAGTTGAAGGTACGAGGGCTATCAGACTCAGATCACCGCATGGTACAAACCAGTAATACGAGACAGGACAGGCCATGGCGTGCTGGTTAGCACGCTAACATTAGCAGGCACCTCGGCAACATAATACACAGAAATCCTTCACAAAAAATCAATACTGTTATTTCTTCACATTCTGTTGTTGTTAGTTTATGTTTTTGTGTTCTATGTTGAACCAAAATTCTGGCCACATCAGATCAGATGTTATTTATATAGCACAAAATCACATTGCCTCAGTGGGCTTTACAATCTGAACAGTGAATGAGATCCTCTGTCGTTTGACCCTCAATTCGAGTGAGTTATCTTGTACGTTGAGGGGGAAAAAAAGAATTGTAATGGGGGGAATACATGTGTATATGTATATATGACCATTTTCAGAGATGAACTTGTGATGGCAGATGGATGATGTGATGGTTGATGACTGTAGTTGTGCTGACTGCGGCAGATCAGCTCCCAGTTCTAATGGCACACAATCACCACTCTCCTGATGTCCATATTGTTCTTTTGGAGGGTATTTTTAAGCAGTTGGAGTCCAGACAGTTGGAAAAGAGGAACATCCAATTATCACTGTTCTATTTGGAGTTTTTTTGGCCAGTTATGATCTGTGGCCAATTAACTGGTGCATTACTGGTTGGCACTATGCTGCATAAGAAAATGCTGATACAAAGTCATGGATGGACAAAAAAAATGACACAATATGGTGAAACACAAAGGGAGGAGGAAGACAGACTGGTTGGGGAGCAGAGAGGAGAAGTGGCACAATCCTCTTCTGTTAGACCAGCTGCCAGTTTAGCAGAGGGAAACAAGTGTGGGACATGTGCTGTTATATATTTAATACAACAAATTAACTGCTTACTAGCCAGTGTCTGTGTTCATATTGAACTGGGATGGTGAATGTAATGAAGTACATTTAATCAAGTACAAATCCGAGGCACGTTCCATTTTGTAAAACTTTCCACCTCTACAAATAATCAACTTTTTTCTTCACCACTTTTGTCTGACAACTTTAGTTACTAGTTACTTATCATGGACAGTCGTGTTTAGTGAAATGCATTGCTGGCCTGGAAGTAAACTAATAACGTACAGGTCATGTCCCCATCCTTTCCTCTTCTGCAACAACCATCATGTCACTCTTATTGATCACAATTTCACTTGCCGATTAACGCTAACCTTACGAAGGAACACATTAGGGCTATATTCACAGCAGTGCCGGGTGTTTTGTTGTTTTGTTTTGTTTTTTACATTGGATTAAATCGCCCTACAT
Source organism: Acanthopagrus latus (assembly GCF_904848185.1). Lineage (NCBI taxonomy): Eukaryota > Metazoa > Chordata > Actinopteri > Spariformes > Sparidae > Acanthopagrus > Acanthopagrus latus. The sequence continues at coordinate 12,627,827 of NC_051048.1, forward strand.
TCAGAGTTCCCCCTGCAACCAATAAGGGAGGGAATCTCTTGACTATTTGTGACCATTATACACTACAAAATAAATATTGCAAAAGATTACAGGTCTTGATAACATTAAGTAAGAAAAGGTTTGTTTGGTTGATAATAGCCCCATTCACATTGCCGTTTGGATGCAGGGATCCTGCGCCAATTCTCCACCACCGCCTCTGTGTGAATGTCTCAGAGGTGGCGATGGGTGACATTTCGCTCCAAAACTGATACGCCTCTGGAGGTACAGGTTTTCGGCCCACCAGGCTTAAACTTCCCACCTCCAGACTAAGCATTGATTACTTATTTATTCAAAATAGGTTTGTATACATCAGTATAAAAGTTGAAAGCACAATGGTGACATCTGATGGTCAACACGTGAACACACAGCGGGTCTGAGGTCAAGTGTCTTTTTCATCACCTAATACGCCACACCCCACAAAACACTGCTACTGTCATGACACACAAACTAGGCTACTTGTCATTGAACATAACGGGATGCCACAAAGAAAAGGCCAAAAAACGCAGAGACACTGAACTCGCTGGTTAACCTGTTGACCAGGAGTTGGCTGAGCCATGGGTCGATGAGGCAGCTAGCATGGATGTTAGCTCGTCATCCGGTGCTGTGGTAGAGCAGCCCTCTCCGTGCGATGGTAAACACAGAACTAGCGGATTTAATCAAAATTAGTTGGTGGACCAGAAAGTTAGCGGGTGGCTGGATGTGACCAATTATAGTACGTTTTTTTTTTTTTTTGTTTTGTACTACGTTAAAATATCAACAATATAAGTGAGCTAATTTCACAGTGGTTTAGTAGTAAAATGTCAGTATTAAATTCAGCGTTAGATAAACTATGGCGGTAGTTGTTTTAATAAAGTCAAAGTTTTGGTGTAGGTATGTTTTGCAGAGTCTGTCGCAGCCACCGCCAGCAGGCAACACAGGAATCTTCGACCAGTACTTTTATCATCGCCAAAAAACTTTAACTCACAAAATGTTTGTGTTGAAAAAAAATGGCTGCGACGGTCAGCCCTCCCAAATGAGACTTCAGTCAAATTTCCCCCAGGAAACAGCCTCTGTCACCGTGAGTGACAGTGTCAGACAGTGTCCAGTTTACTGACGCCAATTATTTGATTATGTAATTTAGAGTGCAAAACGTAAATTTGGCACTTTGGATGTTTGGTGGGTCAGGATCTCAGTCACAACAAATTATAACAGCATGCATATGATTATAAACCATTAGCAGGTACATGTTTAGATTAACAGGAGGACACCGGGGAAACACCTTGAAAAAAAACACGGACATCATGACGTGTACCGTCACGCCTCTTTCGGAGCTGCAGCGCCGGCTTTCTGTGTGAATTATACAGCGGTTCGTCATTAAGGCGGAGCTGCATGGCTCTGTGTGAAAAACCAACAGCGGAGAACTGGCGAACCACACCTGCTGCGTCTCTTTGTGAAAAGGGCTAATGACTTAATGGTTCAGAATGATAGAGTAGAGAAAATGTGAGTTAACATTTAGAGAGCATCAGAGAGGTGCATTTAAAATAATGTTTTACCAGTGACTTTACCCATTATGTCGCTTATGCACATACATATTACCTAAATATAGATAATAATAATTACTAACTCAATTAATCATTTGTAAATTAAGCCATATTCATTTAGACATGCCTTGCAATAAGAAAAATGTCCCATCTAACTAATACATAATGTTAATTTTTATTATCATTACCTGCACCTGCATTTTTGACAATAAAAACAGTAAAGTGTTGTACCTTCAATTCATATCTTTGTCATCAGTGCTAGAACTTTATTTAAGGCATCAAAAAATAGGTTATGTGTTTTTTATCTATTTTTTTATGTAAAAATGTAATTGGCCGATATCTAGGTTATCAGACATTTTTTACTCTCTAATATCGTCATCTGCCCCAAAAAGTCTGTATTGGTCGGGCTCTTATTGCTATTAAATAAATATTTTGGATGCCAGTGACTTGTTACCTGTCGTAGAATAGCATCTTCTTTAATGTTTATTTTGCTTTTAATGTCAGTGTCAGAATACTTAAAAATAAATGATGCATTTATGCTTCAGCAAGCCCTTTGACTTGAATTGAATTGTCATCTGATGTTTTAAATGTTCATATAAATATGTAGCTCATACATATGCATGAAACAGAACAAAAAGTGATTAATACAGCTTAATAAAAGAATTCAATACATTGGCTGGTGTCAAATGTGTACGATAGAGACAAATAAAAATATACTTAATACCTTCTTTTTCTTTACTTAACACATTTCTGCTTTTACTGCATCTCCATATGTGGTCTGTCCATGTCTGTTTGCCATGCGTATCTTTCCAAGATAAGAGACGTACTTGCGCATACGCAACTCGCATCAGGCAGCCACTCAGATCGGGTAGTGACAGTACTTAAGCAAGCCACTGAATATCTATTAGCTATGCAGCTAGCATGTGACCCCTGACCTTACTGTGAGGTGAGGTTCAAGAGGCTCCAGTGACAAAATGGGACCTTAGGAAGTGTTTCCATTACAGACACTGAATGCTGCATGACAATTATCACATTGGTTTGGCACAGTATGGTAAATTTCACATTACACCACTTACTACTGACTATACTGAGGCAATTAAGGCTATCAAACAAAAAAGTGTACAGCCTCTAGAGATCAAATCATCAGTTACAGTCACAATTATCTGAATGTTACATACAGTGTGTGGACTGAATAATATTATAAACAGCCTACACACGTCCAGGACAACACTGCCCACAACAACAGCCTCAAAACTGACAACAGTAATACAACGGAACATTACAAACTACACAAGACGGACTTATTGCAGAGCTGCTGACAGCATCTGATACAGTGGTACAATGTCAAACACACACACACACACTCTCACACAAACACACACAGAAACACACGGGTTGAAAACTACATTAACTTGGAACATCTTGTATGAATGGGGTTTATTGTCTGAGTCTTACTCTGCCTTGGGGTAGCTCATTCCACATGACTAGTCAGGGCAGGACGATGCATCTTCATACCAGCCACTAACATACAAGTTGACCTTTATCTGACTGGCTGAGAATGGGATATGAACATGTTCAACTGAAGCTTAAGGGCTCATTTTATGATCATGTCAAATGGACTGAGTGCTGCCAGGACTCAAGCCAGGAGGACAGACCCTTAACTGTGAGGGCAGAACAGATCGAACAGACTTCACTGAAGAATTTTGTGGTTTCGTCCATAGTCCAGAGAAACCGGACTGTGTGTAGTGTGGGCTCCTCTTACTGTACCGGTCCGCTGTGCGCCTGTATTTCTCTCAACTGCTGCCTTTTATGGACAACGCACAAAGAGGACGGCGCCGAGACTGTACTTTCGCAGCGAAACATTTTTAACACAAATACTACAATCATTAACCCTGAATGCATTTACACGGTCGGTATGTTACAATACAAATCTAACAATAACTGCAAAATAATCTTTTTAACATTTAGTTAACGGAAAGCCGCTCGCTTCGATGCGCGCACGGATTCAGAGACGTTTACCCGAACCACGTTTGATAACTTAGAATTTAATGTTTCCTTGCATACGGTGAAATGTTAACATGCTAGAAAACACATGACTGGTTGTTTTTCGAATAATTCACGTCCTCCCTCCATTTTGGCTCTGAGGATAAGACTCCATAATATCAACTTTTAAAATCGTTTGACCTTATTTCCCCCCCACAGAGCCCACCACCTATCAGTCTGAAGAGGGGGCAGTTGTGGAAGTAACCGCAGACCCGGCAATAAAAGTAGAGATGTTATCACAGTGGTATTCAGTGGGTATGCGTTGGTGCCTCTGGCAGTCAGAGGAATAAATCAGTGTTATTCAAGAAAGGTTCTATGGGTCATGTATGGCTTGCACCTTTGTATAGAAAGCAAGGCTGCTTTAAATTACAGTTTTTCAAAATAGAATTTGGCTAACACCGCCCCCCTCTTTTTATAGCGGCTAATTACTCTCAGAAAAAAGTTTCAATGCTGTCACGCCAAACAATCAGGCTTCCTCTAAAACCCATTGGACTGAATGACACACTTTAAAGCGGTCACCCACTTTCATCTACTGAGCTTTAACGCAACACGCAACTGGTAGATGCTAGAAGAAGTTTGGCGGCGGGTCCGCTCTTTTTTCTTTACCTTGTTCTCCAGTGTTTCCGCTGGCTCGTTCCAGTGTGCCATTCAGCAACAGAAAAGAAAGAAAAACGAGCAAACGTCCACATTTTGCCGGTGATATTTGGGCATTTTTCTGCCTGTGTTTACTGTACATCCCTGTGACCCTCGGTACCGCCGACCGTCCTCCTTTGCCTCGCCGTTGTTCAACTCTGCCTCCCGAGCTGACTCCACTCAGCGTCAAGCACGGCGGTGCAGCACACACCACTTCCTGTGTGGACCGTCACAATACAGCACGAGGCAACGCGTCAACGACAGAGCCACGCGACGACGAGCACGGGACTGTTCAGGATCATTTCTTTCCTCAGAGGGATCATTTGACTGCGACATAAGTAGACCCGCGGTTTCACGTCAAATTCGCCGTGAGAGGCTGAGGCTCTGCGTGTTTAGAGCTGTTTTTACTGGTTTACACAATCTCAGGCGCACACACACACCTACAGGCTGGTTAGCAGCACGCATTAAACCTGTAAAAACACACAGGAGTTGCACCCACAGGGGTTGACTAAATGTCAAACTGTCCTATGGATGGCCTGAAAAGGACTAAAACCCCCATTGTCAAGTTGGAAATGTATGGCCAACCAGCATCTGTAGCTAACATCAGCCACAAGAGAAAACTGTTTTTAAGGAAAGTGATTTTTCCTTACATATCAGGTTGAATTGATTCAGGATTATGCCATTCAAGCAGAGGTAGCTGCAGAATGAGCAGTTGACTTAGGGCCCAGGGCCACAGGGCCCCACAAACACCTTAGGGCACATAAACATTTCACCTCCTGTATTGAAGTTCACGTGGCAATGGCATTCCTGAAGTCACAGTTCCATTGATGTGCACATTGGCTCAGTTAGTCTGTTGTCAGTTACTGTTAGTAGAGAATTTGACTTGTTGTAAACCAACTGCAAAAACAAATATGACAAAGTTTACATCTCAGTATGTTTTACTGGTGTGAGTGAGTTGATGCGGTGGTATCAATAATAGTTATTAACGCTAAATAATCTGAGTCTGACAAGTAACTGGTAACTAAAGTAACCAACTAAATGTTGTGGCATGGAAGTAGAAAATCGCAGAATATGGAAATACTCAAGCTAAGTTCCTCAAAAATGTATTTAAGTGCAGTAGTTACTTGAGAATAGAATCCATAAGATAATTTGTTTTTTCTTGTGCAGTACAAAGGGACTTAAAGTCAAGTTTCATTCTACAACCCTGGTGTAAAACGACTAAATGAATATTTAATCTTAAAATTGTAGTTACTTTAAGTATCAGTCCTTTGGGGAAAAAAAAAGTTTTTAGAAGTTTCATGCAATAAAACAACTGGTGACTTTTGTCCTAAGAGCTTCTCCAAGCAGATATCACAGCTTCTTACAAGCAGGTAAATGCAGCACATTAGCTGTCTGTGCTTTCAATGCAAATGTACATTCATTAGAAGGATAAACCCCTTGAGATGAACCATCTCATTTTCAAGGGGGTCCTTAACACAAAGATACAGAAAATACAGTACATAAAGCCAAATAACACACGCAGACAAATGATAAGTGAAAACAGTTGTTTTAAAGAGATGAAATGAGGTAATGGATCTAAGTGTGCCGGGCAAGTTGTTCCAATCAGATGGAGCTTTAAATTTAGAGGCATGTTGCCCAGTTTCCTTAAGAATTCTAGGAACAAAGAAATAAGGATGGTCACTATGCCTTAGACTATGCGATGACCTATATGGAATTAGCAATTGTTTTATGTAGGAAGGATGGTTTAAGAAAATACATTTAGAGATAAATTGCAGCCAGTTAAAATGTCTTCTAGAGACAAATAACAAAACTTTGACTAAAGTTGACACATTATACTCCATCTGATTCAATGTTTAAAGACTGTACAGCTGTCCACTTGATATCTTGTTCTGTAGTCGTCCATAGTAACAACTTGACAAGATCACACACATCTGAACAACTCCAGTAGATGCACTCTCCAAGAGACATTTGAGATGTGACTCGGTGTGAACTGAAAAGCTCAGCTCTGTGTTGGATCAAGAAGATGACAAAACACACCGGAGAGGTTTTAAATGCAACAACTGACAGTGTACAGAGCCCTTAAACTTGAGTGGCCAAGTAATGGGGACTTTCCCCCAGGTTTCTCGTCGTAAAATCTGAAGTACAAGCTATAAAAGCAGAGCGGAAATTGCTCTGCGTGCATTGCATTTTACGGATCAATTTGTTATCATTTTTATACTATACAGAACTTAGAATGTTTTCCACTCCATCAGCTCCAAATACATCCCAGTTTGCCATGTAGGAAAACCCTGATTAGGCTAAAAACCCCAATTTACTTTATTTAGAGACAGAGTGACATATTTGTGTATATACAAAGTGGATGTTGAGCTCAACAGCCTGTGGTTCAAGCTGAACCTTGTCCTTTCTGCATTTCCGGCACCTGTTTGTAAACTTGCAAAGCTCAACAGAGTAAACACCTGTTTCCTGGCCTATTTATCAGCAAGCTAATCAGCCTGATAACGTGCAGCTGTCACACCTGCTGCTGAGGGCTGCTGCATGCCACATCTGCAGGTCCTCAGCCAGAAACCTGAAGGGGCATTCATTACCCTCAACCGTGTGATCAGGCTTTACTATATATTTACTAGCCTACATAGTCTGATCTCATTTGTAACGATTTCGCTCAGTGTGGGCCTGTTTACAAATGTAATCGGACTCGATCTTGACGGTGTGTTTTTCCCAAGACATGTGTGGCTTTTATTTTGAAGTCCAAATCATCTGTCATCCGGTTATAATCTCCCCGTGTTTGGCTCGGCGCTCGAGAAAACAAGGTATGGATTTGATTAGCGTTGCTTTCACGTCTCCCTCTGTGAGCCTCCTCTTTTGTCTGAGCTTGATAGGCTTAGACAGAGTTAATTGATCGATTGATTTATTAAAGAAAAACAAAAAAAAAAAAATGTCATGAATAAATAAATCTGGCTGAGAGAATCATTCACTACAATATATAAAATAATGTGCCATACTTGAAACTGTCATCAGCTTTGAAATACAGAGACTTTACATCTGCATGTGAGAGTACTATTTCTTGAGATAATTGTTGTAGTAATATGTAACATTTCCGCATTAAAGCTTTCAAAAATAAACAGACCTTTGTTATACATGTTATGTATATGTATATTTTATTGAAATTATTTAGATCGATACAGCATTCCCACTTCATTTGTAAGTCCCCTTTAGTCCATCAGGGCACAATATGCAGTTGGGGGATGATAACTGAGATGAGGTAGACTTTCCTTGGAGTGAGGCAAGTCCTGTGAATATAATTGGATCTGCTGATGATCTGGGTTTTTAAAGGCCGCAACTGTTTAACTCCATGTACCATCCCAGTTCACTGAACCGTCAACAAAATAGTGTGTCAGTTCTTTAGTCCATAAATGCACAATGGAGAGAGATTTACAGGCAGTGGTCCGGAAGAGTGAATATAGTTGAGAAACCAGACCTCTCGTTCGATCTTTCTTTTGCAAAGGATGAGTATTAAGAGGAGTGTTCCATGGCACCCCGTTTGCCTTCGTGGATGACTGTAAAATTGTAAGACAGAGATGCAAGTCACTAAAGAGCCCATTTTCATTATACGTATTTTCAAGAGTTTGAACAGCTTTTTCACTCCAGGCTGGGCATGTGAATAGGAGCAGCTCTTTCAGCAGCAGACTCACTAAACACACTGTGTAAGACGGAGGGCTACCGCAGATCATTTATCCCCACAGCCATCAGACTGTTTAACTCAAGCACTACCTGAACAACTACTTTCCACTCACTTGTTTGTTTTTTGTAAATATCATATTGGTTTTTTTGTAAATATCGTATTTTTTTTCCTATTTTAACTTCATGCATATTTGTTTGATTTTTTTCCCCATATTTGTTGAATCTTGCTGCTGTAGTAACAAGTCACCTTTCCCGTTGTGGGATAAATAAAGCCTATCTAATCTAATCTAATCTGTTTTGATTGAGCCAATCCACCATTGGCCTAAGAATGACTAAAAATTCTGACTGAGAGACCACCATCTCTTTTATGACGTTGGAGGGTTGTTAGCTTTAAACATGTTTTTTATCCACCCCAAATAAATTGGGTGGATTTTGTCCCAGTAGTCTGTTGGTGGTGGTAAAGGTAAAATAGATTACAAGAAATGTGTTTGTTGTAGTACGTCCATCTTTACAGGTGATTGGTGCTTGGGGAGACTTCTTGAGATAAGATCATTTATCAAGATCCAACTCAATTTTATCAATATACAACAGTATGTTGTTGACATATAGCTATATGGAATTGGTGGTGTTATTAATGGTGATAGGGTTTATAGATGGGTGTTGATGAATTCCCTTGCCTATTTAGTTTGCTTGGGCAGAAAATCAGCTAATGAAGCTCTTTCGCTGCTGATTAACATTTCTTCCTCAAAACTACAGAGTGCTCCTTTAAATGAATCAAATCTGCATTTGGCGCATCAACATTAAGAAAGTGTTTGACGAGTTGAACGTCATTCCCTCATGCATTACCTTACGAATCTGGTGGCTACAGCTGTCAACAACACTATGTCGACGAGCACACCGACTGCTGCTCTCCCATTTGTCATGTGCTTGGCCTATAGAACTTAAACACAAGGCAAACAAAAGAATCGCCAAATGCAACGTTTGCAGAAAGGAATATAAGGATGCTGGGTCGACGACATCAAACTTTATCAAGTACCTGAAGACACACCCGGATAGGCTGCTAATGTGAAAGTTAACCTCAGCACATGCTACACACACTTAGTACAGTGTGCTACTTAAATAAACCTAGAACTGGTGGAAGCAAAAAAAGAGAAAGCATGGTTTTGATGACTTTCATTCCAAAACACAAACATTGCTTTCAGGAAAAAAAAAAAGTCAGCTGATGTTCAGTGTTAAACAACACAGAAAATTGCATCCACATAAACGTTCTGTTCTGTGAGAAAAGGACTTCAGAAAGCCAATAACTCCAATTATATTTCACCGGGAGTTTTACTTTAATGCAAGGAATCATTTTTGACACACAAAGAAAGGTGCCGGTTTTCACAAATGGTCGATACCTTTTTTTGAACAAAACTGTTCATGTTTTAATATCACCAGTTTATTGCAGTGTATTTCAGGTCATTTGGCCACAATAGTCTTTTGCATATAGCTACTGTAGCTGTGTATTTAGATTACAAACCAAGATACAGTTTTTAATCTTAAATGAAGGCTTGCATTGTGTGTTCTTTTCTTTCATATTGCATTGCAAAGTGCTTGTATACCAAACAACTAAACAGTGTTGATAATTATCTATGCGAATAGATAAAAGAGTGATGATAACACACTACATGCTTTGAATTCCTTAGATATAACTCTGCAGTACTCTAAGCAGACCAGATGGCATGCAGCAGATGATAGAATGCAAAATACAGCCATAAGAGACTTGACTTGGACTCTAGCTCAAAGACTTGAGACCTGAGTGGGTCCTCACCTACCCAACATCCATCCTGATTTCCTTGACATTTCCTCACTCCTTGATCCTTGCTTAAACCATAAATCCTGATCTAATACCGGACGAGATGACTGAAGCTTCATACCGGAGTGAAGGCAGATTAAACTGAAGTGTGTCTCATTCCCAAGCTTTATGTTTCGTTTTCTGATCATAGCCAAGTTCAAGATCTGTCTTAACTGTAGATCTGAACAACAAGCAGACCACAACTTTCTTAATTTATTAGAAAAAACCTGCCTCTGAGCAGGACACTAAAAATACACACTGCGGCGTGTTCTTTATGCGCAAGTGTTTGTTAAGCAGGTAACAGAAATGTATTACTTTTAGCATGGTGCACATATGTGCACACAATTTCATCACAGTCTCTACAGCTGTCTGACAGCAGATCCAGATGTGATCAGCTGCCACCATCAGCAGAAACAGACGCCTCTTCACTTGACACTTCAGAGGAGAGAACTTCTCTCTAGGAAGATATTTCCTTGTTTCCTCTCTCCTCATGTGGTTTGCTTGAATGCATCTCTCCATGGATCCTTAGTGCAAGGACTTTGGGAATAAGCCCTGTGGGTTGTGAGGCTGTACCAGAGCATCCACAGATGCTCCATTGGACTGAGACCTGGGGAGTTTGCGAGCCAGGTCTACACAGTGAGCTCTTTTTTCAAGTTCCTCACTATTCCTGAGCAGTTTTTGCAATGTGGCAGGGTGCATTGTCCTGCTGGGCATGGCTTAGGTGGGTGTCAGGTGTCAAAGTAACATCCCCCATGAATGCTGCTCTGCTGCTTTGTAACAAGATGATCAATGTGATTCACCCTATCTGTCAGTGGCTTTAATGTTGTGGCTGGTCAGAGTGGGAACGACCCTGTTATTGCATCTACACAATGAGGTTTATGTCAAAGGTATACACTTCGCGCTGCGACGCCAAGTTAAGTTGTTTTGCTCCGTTAGCAATCCATTTCCCATGTCGGTCATGTGAACAGTTATGGTAGATGATGGTACAGCAAGCATTCACCATTCCCCTGTGTTTCTTAGTTGGAATAAGAAAAAACACCACTGCTGAGTCTACCTCCACTACAACCCATGTCAACTAATGTCTTTCAAGTCATGGCCCTCTATTGTACTCTTTCCACCTATTTCTATACATCCTTTGGCTGTTTATAAGCATCAGTTGTACAGTACATTTACAGTTTGTGTACTGTAATGCAGACTCCATCTCAGTTTATTTTTTGCCTGAGTTACCACTGGAGTTAGTGGACCTGTTCAGTATTCATTCAAACACTGAGCTTTACGCCTGTAGCAACACTGAATATAAACATTTTGTGCAACTCCAATTTTATCTCCCTTCCTCTCAGTAGTGGTTTTTTTTTTTTTTTCCCTCGCTGCCCACTGCATCTTTCAGCTATGTGCAAAATCAAACAATCCAAACAGCGTCAGCTCTCACATCAGCTTACTGGCTGTACTGCCCTCTGTTCTGCCATATCTGGCCCAGTGCAAAATGACATCCACAGCTTGGTCTAGTTCAGAAAAGCTATCTGTTTCTTCCAGAGGACACAGATCATGTGCTGGCGAGCTGCTTACTCCATAATGAGTGGATGTGTAGCACTCAGAGCATGCCGGCGGGCCAAGATGAAGCTCAGAGTCATTGTCTATCCATTCCCCTGCTACAGCAGTGTGCTGGTGTCATGCTCACTCTCTTTGACTTTGGAATTATGGCAAGGATTTAGACTTAGCTGGCAGGAGGGGGTGCTGGATAAGACGGATTTATTTCACCTCATCTGGAAAATGTCTCCTCTGCCATACGACCACTTCAGTGACTCTTTATCCTGCCAGTGGGAGAGTGGACATTGCGCTCATTCACTGAGCCGTGGCACAAAAGGCTTGTTTTTTTTGTTGTTGTTCAGCTCTGTTTGGGGGATTTTGTCCCCACCACTTGTTACACTGAAAGGTCAAAAGCTTAAACCCAGACACGTTCAGAACCATCATCCCATTCATAATGCTTAGGGAGAGAAAAGCCCTGTGTTGGCTAAAGTCATCGGAGCGGGGAGAATATAAAATCGACCTGGGTTGTAAGATCTTTATGGAAAGGAAAAATGGGTGGCGCCAGATTTATTTTGCATAGTTGATTATCCAAGAAAGCTTGGATTGTTTTTAACAGAGAAGAGGCTGCACCAAAATGTGATGGTGAAAGTAAGACTAGCGTCTTGTACACATAGTCACTATGCTCAGAATAGGACAGGACTCGATACCCAAGTATCTTATCTTACCTCCAAATGCGCCACCACCTGGCCTTTCAGTCCAGCCCCCGACTTTGGTTTTCGACCCGGATGGGTGTGGTTTTGCAGGATGTGGCAGTGCACGCTTCAACACTCTCCATGACTGGCTCAGCTGGTGCTCTGAGTGCACATTGTTTTTCAATAATTTGTACTTTTTTTTTTTTCCAATCTTTTTTTATTATATTTTCATAAATGACAGACAGTAGGATCATTTCACTCGGATCCAATTTAAGGTACATACAATATGAAAACAAAAACATACAAAAAAAACACAAAACACAAAACAAACAGTAAACAATTAAGAAATATAGAACAAAGCCTGCGCCGTTCAGGTTACCTCACTGATTATGTCTCCCTCTGTATGTCAACCATTTACCCCAGTCTCTCAAAAATAAATGTTCCTTCAATCTCAACTTATATGTTAAGCGTTCCATCTCAAGTATACCGTCAATTATTAACATCCATTGTTTGTCATTTGGAGTGTCAGTCCTCAGCCAGTTCTTAGTAATGGCCTTTTTCCCTGCTGCCAGAAGAATCTTGACCAGATACTGATCTTCCTTATGCACGAGTCCTTCCAAGTGTCCAAGATATAAAACAAGACAAGAATTGGGGATCTTATATCCCAGAACCTCACAGAGAACAGAATAAACATTCCTCCAAAAGGGCTGTATATTTGTACATTTCCAGAAAACATGCGTATGATCAGAGTTTACATGGTTACATAGTCTCCAACATGGCTGTTGAACCTTCATCTGTTTACTCTTAATATTAGGTGTTATAAAATAGCGAATCAGGTTCTTCCAGTTAAATTCTCTCCAAATCAATGATTGTGATGTAGTCTGGTGTGTTTTAATAATTTGTACTTTTACTGCACATCGTTGTGCATGAAAAGTGAATGTGCCTTGTAAGGCGGTTGGAAGGGTAGGCCATTATGTGATAGAGTATGAAGACTCCATGAAGACTCATTACATAGCAAGTTTTTACAAGTGCAGTACTCCCCAAGACATGTGAACACACTTGAATGTGTAAAATTGGTGTAGTTACCCTTTAAAATGTATTAATTACTACAGGTTTTTGATTATCCGCCGGAAGTTCTCGGTGTTTAGCACCAATATTGGGTTGCGTTGGTGTCAAAGTCTCATTTTCAGATTGTGTATGTTTCATAACAGGATTTAATATTTGAAAATGGAGAGCAGTGCTTCTGAGGCCTTAACTCACCGATCTGACTCAATGAGGGGTTTTGAGAAGTAAAGAGAAAAAACAGAGGTGCTATTGATGTCAGACATATTATTGTTTCCAGACTTGCCAGCAGAAGTATTATTGTTCATAGAACATGAAAAACATTTATTGATTAACATGAGTCATTAAGGCAGTTGAAAGGATGCACTACTTAATCACAGGCATTTAGAATTTACATCGATATTACACACTGTTCTTTTCTTTCGACATTTTGCCTTTATTCAATAGTAGGCTGCAAAGAAAGACAGGAAATGGAGGGGTGATGACATGTAACAAAGGCTCTTTGCTGCAATCAAACAGGCAACGCTTTGATTAGAAGGTAAACCACAGAGTCACAGGGACACCCACTGCACGGCATTATATGATTATGGCTTTTGAACTGAAGATGAAGAATTTCTGGCCAGATCCAATTTAGGATGCAACCTCGGGTCTTTTTGTGAATGCACCCGAGTCAAACTTTCGTTTAAAGGCGTAATTATGACAAAAGCTTTGACTGTGTTTTTGACCAGGAGTGCAAAGGGCACTTTTATGATAGCATCAAAATCGCTATTTTTAAAACACTAAGAAGGCTCAACACAACATGAAACTTTGCTCGTAGAATCACCATGGTCTCTACACATGAACTTGAGCATTGAGAACATTGTTTGTGTACACAGAGTTTACTAAAAAGAAAGTTTTTGAGCTCACTGGCAGTTGGAGCTCACCAATGAGACGTAACAGGGAGGAGGGTGAAGGTGGAAAGCTGGTAAAGCTTAGTTGAACTCAAACACCTCGCCCATGAAATCCTATTCTTCAAACCCTGCCATGTCTCATCTCGGTCTTCTTTGCTGTTCTGCAGTGTCTTCACTCAGGTCATTGATAGCCTACTCTCTTCCACAGTAAAACAACAACAGCTTTCCACGTGAGATCTCACTTGACATGGAGGAGCATAAAGGCGGAAAGCTCCTAAAGATTTGTTCCATATAAATGCGGATAATTCATTGTTTTGTTGTTACCAAAAAACAATATTGACCTTGAAGTTGAAAAATGAGCCTCATATAAGAAAGACTACTTAAATCAAAAGCCAGAAAAGTCACATGAGAGCTCGCATTTTGACGAGAGTTTTGCTTTAAGTCAAAAGGCCGTGCTGTCAAGGCTTTTTCTTATCACAAAGCCTCCTCGCAGCTGTCATGTATATACATATAGAAATAAATCCTTAATATAATCCTAATATTCTGCACACATAGTGTTTATCAGTGGGAGAGGTTTTGCAGATTGTTCTGTTACTCTGACATAGTGGGACAAAATGCTGTGATTAATTAAAGGTGCAGTGTGTAATAACTGGACACATGTCGAATACATACTGCAACATATAGGGGGAACCAGAGTAACCGCTGAGATGCGAAGTGGAAGAAGCGCAAGAGGGAGGTCGGGCATCAGTCAGCACCCACCTCCAGATGCAGATGAGTTGGAGGTACAAAGTGGTATCATGAGGCAACTACAGCTGCTAACTTAAGTATGGAATTTGAAAACAGCTTATTTATTACATACTTGTGAAAGTAAGGGAGTAAATTTCCAACTGAAATTCTTACATATTGCATGCAGGGGCGTCAAACTGGGGGGAAAAGTGGGACTGATTACCAGGGCCCCAATGGGGGAGAGGGCCCTAGAAAGGCCTGAAATGAAAATGTTGTTTTTATTCATTTATTTTTTTATTTCTAACTAATTAGTGTCATAACTTACTTAAAATTGGCAGAATAAATCGAATTAGAGACTTTACTCTGTATGAGGGCTGTCTGAGGCCCCTCTCACCCCTCACAATACGTAATGGTTCAGTCCACCCCTGCAGCTGCAGGTGCAGAAGATGCGTCTCCAAACAGCTTAAGGAGCAGAGTGGCTGCTGCTAATCAACATGTCTTTACCCAAGAAAGCAAAATCAGGGAGTCTTAAACGAAAGGAAAAGGCAGCGAGGGAAAGAAAGCAAGGAGAGGGAAGACAACTCCTCACACATTTCTTTCAAAAGAAAGGTGGGCACAGTTCACAGCTAACACAGTTTAAGAACAGTTAAAGCTAATGTCAGCAGTTGTAAAGATTGAAGGCAGTCAGACAGCCAGGAGTCTAGTTTCACAGTTTCAGCAGCAGCAGGTTCCTCATCCTCATCTCATCCCTCATTAAGTGCTAACTGAAAGTTATTATTACAAGTTATCATTTCACATTGAGGTCACGGACCTCGCTGTAAAAACAGTTCAACTTTGGAGCGATATTTAGCTCCTTTCCCAGTAAGTTAGCATGACATGTTTGAGACCAGAGGATTCATTTCAATTTCAAGATTTCTATGATGCTTATGGCTGAAATATATCTTAAATACTGAGCCCATGACGGCCTTCAGAAGACAGTTATGTTAATGCCAGATGATCCACCATCATTTTCAGAGGGTAAAAAGTAAGAAAGAGTCAAAGCCAAGAACTGAGGTGGAGGATAATTCCAACTTTAAGATCATGGCGATCAATGAGGCAGCGTATAATTAAAATGTTGGTCGAACAGATATGTCTGCTGCATCAGCAGCAGCTGTCTTTCAGCCCCCTATAAAATAAAAATATCCTATAATCCATATTTATTTCAGAATGATTTTCACGTATTAAGAACAGTTCTGAAATAAAAAGAGTGTATGTACGTGTATAATATAGTTCAAATTCAGGTATCTCTACAATAGATTGTTTGGTCCGTAGTTTGGGACTCTCAGGGGGCTTTGCAGTAGGAACAGAGGAGAATATTCCTGTTGCATGCAGACTGTGTGACTCAATACAACTCTCGGTACAATCAGAGAAATGTTTATATTTTCTGGAAATCAGAGGATTAAATCGCAACAGCCATTATAGCCTCATTTCACTACCTGTGAGTCTACAGCTATGGAGATCAATTAGACCTGCATGCGGGACTACAAGGGAGACGGTGAGCAGTAACCACGTAACTGTAACTGGTTGAAGATCTTTGTTTGTCTTTTCACAAATATGGGAATGATAGCCAAAAATATCATTAAAATGCATAGTTTTATATAAAGCAGCATCACATTTTTTCACCGGCCTATACACGGGCCCAATTAGATTTCTTTTCATGGGGCCCAAAATCCCTGGCAGTGCCCCTGATTGCATGATATTCCTTGAATAAAAGTCAAAGAAGGCCTGGAGCTTCTCAGCCTTGGTTCGTGTTGCCCTATGCGCAGAAGGGGTTCTGGGCCATTCATAATACAATTGCTGATATTTACTTGGGGTGATATATGAAAGAATTGGCCACCTGTCTTGCTGCACACTCTAAACAAATTGGGAGCAGCATATCACCAGAAAGTTTGGGGTCTTCACAATTATCGTAAGAAACAAGGACATACACAACACCTCCAATAGGTCTTTGGTCACTTAGCAAATAACACTATCAGTAACTAAATTAGCTGCCATTCTGAAATTGTTGTTTACTTACTAGTGTGGAGGAAACATTGCAAGCTCATCATCAAACTCCATCTCCATTTACTGGCAGAGAGCTGTCTACAGTCGTGGACACCAACACCAGTGTCAACTCATGTTTTGCTTTTATTTCTGTCACTTTTTTTTCTTTGCCACTTAGCGTGCTTCGTTGCCGGGAGTGGGTGGCGGTGATAAATGTCACTTGCCAAATGCTTCGGCCATTGTTGTTCGACTGTTCCATTCAGTGACTAACCAGGGGCAGTGTCTCCAACATAATGGACACGACAATAGAGCGTACCCTTGAGGAAGCAGTTTTGTCTTCATCCTCTCATGCTGGACTGAGGTCAGACATGACACTACAGCAACTCATTATGCCCCTTGTGATACAGGGTAGTATTACAGGGCAGGATGGCTTCCTAACATCAGTAGATACAGTATCTTTGTCACACCATACATGCATGTCTTTGACACAACAACCACACTGTCATTTTGCCACAATAGTTGATAGTTAAAGATAGGGTTAGTGAGTTGCTTGACAGAAAGAGGGCAACAGAGCAGTGAAGATTTGATAGATCTCTCCCAGACCTGTCTGATCCTGTGACTTTTGACGTTGTTTGATCCGTCCCATCAATATAAGATCACTGATAATGTCCACTTCGAAGTTAGCCTGGCATCAACAGGGTGATAGTAGCAGTCACAGCAAGTCTATATGCCAGAATTTGGGATTTGTCATCATCCTAAATTAAACAGTATTTCCAATCCGACGCCCCACTCAGGTCAGGTATTGGTTAGGGTTCAGCGTTAAAGCGACTAAGAGGAACTTTTAAGTCTCAATGAAACTCTCTCAGATCACATATATCACACATAAATACATTACGTTATCACGATTCAACCTGCATGCTCTGGTGGTAGCAGGCGTTGCTTTAGGTTCAAGCAAAGAAAGACAACGAGAGCCTCTCTAGCAACCTTTACTCAGTTTGCTATAATATCTCTTAACCCAGTATTTGGAGAGAAAAAAAAACTGCAAAGAAAAGTACTGTCGAAAAACATAATTGTTACATGCCCTTGTGTATTTTTAAATGGGTATACAGGAGTCCTGGACCTTTCTTGTCATCACGGCTGAAAAAATAACTATTTGGTTAAAATTAGTGGAAAATCACGGTCATGGTTGGGAAAAAAAAAAAAAAAACAATCTTGACTCTTGGTCAGGTCTTCCAAAGTAATTGCTGAGCAGCTCTGTGCATGAGCGTGAATGGCAAACTGAACGTTAACTGTTTGCGGTTATTAATATAACCCGTTACCCAAACACACTAACGGGGGATTCTATTTGACAAACAACATTTTTGGCAACTATTACCATGAACTAGTCCATTCAAATCAGTGTGAGCTAAAATTTGAACTAGAGCTTGTGAAGTGAGAAACATTGTGTGACCAGCTGTTCTCTGCTGCAGACGTCTCTGTGACAGCCACTTCCAGCAGAATCCTTTTTCCACATTGGAGAAAAAACATCCGTTCCTCACCCATAAAGCAGTGCAGGCTCTGGTCCGGGTCATCTTGTGTCTAGTACTGCTGCCACACCCTCTGATCCGATCTGATTTCTCTACCAACACTTCAAATGTTAAGTTGGAGGCAGTCAGTAATCGCTTCATTTCTCCTTCATCTGGCTTTTGGTTGCACAGGAAGTGAGAGACAGACGATTCAAAGTGATGCCTGCTCCTGCAGTTGTGCATTTATTTGAGAGCATGTACCTGGTGCCTGACAGATCAGAACGAGGATCTGTGTGGCTACATTGTTTTTTCTTCGTGGTGATATTTATGTCACTGTCAACTTCGTGTCACCTCTTCATGCTCTTAATGTTTGAAGCATATCGTCATGTTTCATTTCAGATTAATATTCTGCTTAAGTTGCCTTTCCAAAAACAATTGCTCCTGAAAATAAATGTAAGTCATGTGACACTTTCTTGTGTTGCTTTTTCAGATAAGATCCAAATATCTGCAAATAAGGACAAGTCAAATGGAGGATGTCAACATTCAGTTATTGCCAACTATGTGTTTTTAAGGCAGCTTCAGTCACAAGGAATTTATTGCACACATGAAAATAGTCCTGTATCCCAGAAAGTTTCATTGTCCGGGATATATGTTTTTTTCTTGCTTCAGAAAAAGCATTTTTCCATCTCTTTTTAATGTGTATTTCAGGCCTGTGGCTGATGGCCTGTGCAACTCCAGTGACACTTTTAGCATAAAGGCATGAAAAGTACTTGGTTGGGTTTGGGAAAAGGTCCTAGTTTGGCTTAAAATAATGACTTCCAAGTCTTGGATCGCATATATATCACACATTAACTCCTTATCACGATTCATCCTGCATACTCTCTGTCCCATACTTCCAAAACGAATGCACACAATGCCAGCACGTGCAAGCAAAGATCTTTACAACAGCAGGTGCTGGTTTTGTACAGCTTCTGTCCGAAGTGGCCACAAGAATCAATAAAAACTGAAATTTCCTTTTAGTCCCTTTTAAGCAGCTTGATTAGGTTCAGTCCTGAGCACTGATTTAGTCTAGTGGGGACCCTCAACCTTGCACACACCAGAGCATCACCCAAGAAGCACCACCACACTCTCTGTCGGATACAACACATGCATTCATTCGTAACTGATCTCTGATTACTGTGTAATTCAGCCCTGTGGCTGATGGCCTGCAACTCCAGTGACACTTTTAGAATAAGGGCATAAAAAAAGTACTTGGCTGGGTTTAGGAAAAGATCATAGTTTGGCTTAAAATAACTACTCCCTTAAAACAATCGCCAGTGACTACTGGCTCCACACAGGATTAAACGCTGCTTTATCCACCAATCCATCCCAACCTTCTCTCTACCTGTCCAGATCAGCGGGTTTATTACATGCTATGGTGTGAGACTGGCATATGTATTTTCAATTTATGTATGAAAAAAACCTGAGTGGAAATGCCAGAGGAAAAAAAAAAAGAGATTTTTACACTTGGCTGAGCTGGTATATCGATAACAATGTAATGATAACAGACTCAACACATGAATCATGGGATTTTCACTGAAAACATGAAAACATCATACCTGTGTGAGCGATAAGGAGGCTTGAACGTTCACATTAGTAGATGAAACAAACAGAAATGTTTTACTGCCATCATGTCTTCAAAACTTGTTTTCCAATTGAGCTCTTCAGATTAGGTGTCCTCCTCTGCAATAAGTCATGGAATTTGTTGACTATATTCATGTCACCGGTGGGATAAACCCTTTGAAGCCATTTTAATGACCCTCTGGCCTTTCCGTTGGTACAACTTACATAGTTTCAGCCCAATAAGGTTCTAACAGTAGAACATCCTGAGTATATTGTGTCCTTCATTCAACACTTTTAAAAAGTGATTATGAACACTCAAGCTCTGGAGTCCACTCGCAGGGCTTTTTTCAATAAGTGGCACGAGTGCTGAATGTTTCACATTAGTGTCCACTCCTCCGACCTCAAGCTGTGTTCCGTCAGCTTGAGACACTGAATTTAAATGTACGGACTTACACTGCTTTAGCACAGCACTGAATTACAATCTATAAATGAAATTGCTGTTTAAGTTTATAACAGAATTACCCTACATGCACTCTCTTCTCCTCCAGAGTTTGTCAGCTTTTAAAGCTTGAGTCCACTTTTGTCGAATTCTGTGCTCTTAAAAAGAACAAACCGCAAAAGAAAGCCTCAAGCTCTTCATCAAACAGAATATAAAACTAATAATCCTCAGAAACAAAAAGATTCATCCGCAACAACACAAAAAGACACAAAAACACCCGAAGACAAATGGGGGCGACTGTTTATTTGTTTATGAAAGAAGTGCGCTTTTTTTTTTTTGCCTTAAAAAAAAAAAAAAAAAAAAAAAAAACTTGCCAAATACTTGTCTTCAAAAGGTAGTGGGATGAATGGAATACAGCCAGTTTCATTAAGATGGGTACGTGGGGAAGAGGATGAAGCTGTCAGGAGCCCTGTGGGGTGTCTCTTCTCCCTACCCCGTCATTACAGACAACACTGCTCTCTGAGCTGGTTTGTTTGACACAAGATAAGTAGCATCTGTTTCACTGGCAGTCCTCAAGCTGTTTACCAGGGAGCTCTGCACAACTCCATTCACGCTTTGTTAGCAGCTGGCTGCCGGTGAAAGAGGAACAGGAAGTGTGTTTGCTGATTTTACATGCTGGACTGTTGTGTCAGTTTCGAAACAACAAGACGACGACCACAATTGTTGTTCCACAGTCAGTCAACCAATAAGAAATTAATCTATCTGGTAGTTTCATTAGCATTCTGATGTCCTCATCACCATGGGCTTGCAGTGCCTCTCTGTTATCCACAGCATTCAAGAACAAGCTAACAACAACCTATGTCTTTAGCACCCAATACCTCAATGAAAAAGGATGTTATGGACAGAATTTCGAAATGAAAACAGCAGCTACAATATGCAAATCTGTTTATTTTATTATTAAATTAAAGCCTAGCGCTGTAATTTTTTGTATACTTTAACCACTGTCGAACCCCACAGAAGGTGGACAAAACAAATATATTCAGTACATCATTTCGATTAGATTCGACATGTTCCAGGAGGTGTACGACAAGCTTAACTGTTCCATGTGTTCACCTCTTGCCAGAGCAGTTTTAAACGAGGAAAAGGAGGTCTAAGTCGTGTGTCGGGTCAGTCGACACAAGTCCAAAGTGCGCAAAGGCTATAGCTGCAAGTTTGCAGGGCTTTTGATGCAAACCATTAATGTTATGCAGTATTTTCTAGTTTTCTACTCTCACCAAAGCAGGTTAGCTAGCCTGGCGTTCTCCAGTTGTCCAGGGCAAAGGGCCAATAAGCAGGCTACAATATCACAATACATATAGTATACACATAATTTCACTCTCTCAGGGTTCACTGTACTGCTCACATTTCACATGACACTCAACTTCTGTTACACTTACCTGTCCCTCCTAAAATAATGACAGGATGAATTTAATATCAACTCTTAGACAGGAGGGCATAAAATACCAACTTAAATGTTACAACAGTACGTGTAAGATAGTTGTTAAAGTACCAAAAATGATGATGAAGTTATTATTGTATTCAGCTATAAACTTTATTGGATGTATTCAGGAAGTAGGAGGGGGTATGAGCCTGTCAAAGACCCCGTGGCTACGCGAATTAAGTAGCACAGGGCCAGGACTGGAACTGAACCCAGGCTGCTGTGGTAGGTCCCAGCCTTCTGTTTCTGAGAACACGGCTCAGGCGTATCTCATGTGAGACACCACAGCACTGTTTCACTAGAGTTTAATGTCTATTTCTGTAGAATGTATCACAGACATGAAAAGAATACACACAGCCGGTGAGGAGCAGTACTTTAACCAGTGTGTCCTCTTTATTTCTCTCTCTCTCTCTTTCTCCAGCAGCGTTGCATACTGTTTGGAAAAATCCTCCCACAGAGCACCTCAGAGTTTCTGTCATTAAGGTCTAATAGATGTCCAGTCTATAAGAAGATTAGACAGTGACTCACTAGTCCACTAAGGATACAGCTCCTGCTAAGCTAAACTAACCACATCCCCACTCCAAGTCAGTGCTCAACAAAGAGCACACAATACCGGTCCCATATGTGGGCAGACTCATACGATGTATCAGTATCGCTGAACCCCAAGGGTTAGGACGACAAGGTTGTTTGGAGGCTCACATCTTTCTCAGCTGTTGTCGCCAGCGGGAAGAAAACATCCCGATGCTGGGTGTAAGCTGTCGGCACCCTCTCAACACAGGGTTTCCAGTTCAGATCTACTATAACTAAGCCATTAGTTGAATGTAGCCTGGAGAAAACGCTCTCTCCACCAAATGACTTATTTATACATGCCATATGGTTCCACAGTCGTCTGTGTGTTTGCTTTGTTGTCTCTGAAGAGAAATCAAATGTGCAAGTGACATCCTGTGCGTGTGCGTAAGATAGAGTCGAACGCTTCCTTCCTCTTTGCTAATGTTATTAGCAGACCTGTCAGGGGAGGGTGACACGCTTCTCAAAACACAGGCCCAGTTTTATCAATCAGGGCTTAGCTGGATCCCCAAATGGCAGAAAGTCTGCCTAAATTTTACTCCTCCTCTGCTAAAACACAAGAACAAAGCTCCCCTACTTATTTTTTTCCCCGCTGCAGAGCACAAAAACGCAGAGTTATTCTGAGGTATCCTGGTGAGAGAGATGTTTATTTGAATTATCACATCTCAAGAGGAAGCATGCCTCTCTCAGCCAATTTAGAATTTGCCCTATAGGCCAGAAATCTTTTGCAGAGTGGATAAGTTAATTAAGAACAGTCAAGGGATGATAACAGCCTTGTATTCCGCTCTTGCTGTACAATAATTGCATTTCATACTCAGTATTTGTGGCAGGGGGTCACTGTGTATCGGAGGACCGCACTCTAAGAAGATAAAAACACCTCATTATTGTACAAGACCAGAGCAGAACACGGCCAACAGACTGACAAATCTCTGACGTGTCTCTCCCTCTGCAGCAGATGGACCCGAAGAATTGAATAACTGTGACCATTTTCTGCTTGGAAGGAAATTACATAAGAAAGGCTAATTAGACAATTAAATCAGTGTTAAATCATAGCAGAATTTCAATCACAAAATATGTCGACACGATTTTGGAGTTTACTACATTTATTGGATATGAATGCAGCCAGAGTGCATTCCACTTTAAAATGAATTTGAATTGTAATTTCAATCAGAAAACGTTTCACTTGTGTTTCAGCATTTAATGCTTTATATAAAATTCTAATGTATGCCAGAGTCTCCACTAAATCCGTGGGCGCTATTATGCTGATTGTACACAACAGGTCCCAAATCCCTGTATATTTTTTTTCTACCTGTTTATATTTGCTTTAAATGCCCAGCCATACCATACTTTATGTTCACACTCAGAACTGACAAATGCAGGAGTCATATTTGTTGAAACAAACAGGTGACCTCTTGTGGTCATGCATGTAATGACTGATGTTGATCATAAAGCAGAAGTTCAGGTAATGTAACGTTATAGTGCCCCCAATGGTTTGCACTGAAATGGCTGTAGGTGCAGTCATTTTGTTTTGAGCGCCACCACCTGAATCATGAGGTAATTATTGCATCTCAAGATGACAAAGCTCAGATTTTGGAGTTCATTGAGCTTGTTATCTCAAACAAACGTCCGATTTCTCCAGATAACAAGATCATTTCTGTTTTGTTTTTTTAATTCATCATCATACGATTCATAAGACTGGACCATGACATACACATGGCCATTACAAGATAAATTACCCCACTGGTGCAAAACTCTTGTTGTTATCAAAAGATAAAGATTAACTTGAGATCTTGAGATGACAGCATTAAGGTTTGGGGGGGTTTTAATGGGTAGATATCATTTCATGTATTCTGGCGGTTATTAACAGATGGTCTGATGGTACTTTATCTGACCAAAGTAGCGTGCAAGAAATCGTTGGTAGGCCTACATTTTACCAAGTAAGCCGAAGAAAGTAATCACATATTTGAAGATGCAAAAAAAAAAAGCTAAATGTATGTAAATCGATTCAGTGATTAATTTATAATAGCTTTGTGGAGCAGGCTAATGATGTGCTGTACTTTGGGGCTAAAAATGCATATTTTCTAACATTTCAAATAGAAAATAACTTAAAATTCAACACAGATCAAATGAAATATGTTATTAATGTGAAACAAACAAAAAGAATTGAGATAAGAATCATTTGCAAAGGAGATGGGGGAAATGAGGGGGAAGGTTTCTAATTGATGTATTTCCATATACCAAAGTTTTCACGATTTGTACACTGAAAACATGTAAAAAGAAAAAAGAAAAAAAAAACCATAATAATAGGAATACTTTGTTGAACTCGATGCGTACAAGCTACATATTTGACCGGTGCCGGTTCAAATGCTGCCCTAAAGCCCAGCGTTTGCATTAGTTTCACAGTCTCACGTCAACAGTCTAGCCCAAAGAAACATTGTTATAAAAACATTTGTTGTCCCCAGGTACAGTCAAAGACAATCTGCGTGTATACAATAAATACACTCAAGCACATCTCCATCTGTTTCCCAGAGGACAGATCCTGTTATAGAAATCAGGATGAAGTAAACCATGAGCTTACATTGGTATTGGCAGCACAAACACATTAGTATGGAGAGGAGCTATACTATACGATTTGCTTCAGAAAAAAACACTTTCTCTTCAATTACCTTACAGTGATTCCAATCTTACTGAAATTGACATAAAAGCCTGCTCCATATCTTCTCTCATGTAAATGTTAATACTGAGGAGTAAAGCGAAGCACTCAGGCATGCTGGGGTTGAATTGGTCTGTTCAAACCAATCGATCTCAGCTGAGGAGGGTAGCGGCGGTGACTGGACCCAGCTGGTTATACTTTTCTTTCCAGTAACAGCCACAGTAAAAGAGACTGCAGCTGAAACGTCAGAATAGATCACTCACAGGTCATCACAACAGTGTGCGTGAATATGTTTATACTGTAGTTCCATATCATTTATAAACCCTAATATGCTGTTACTGTAAATTATAAATGATCAATAAAATAAAGTCAAAATATCAAAAGTTAAAGCTGCTCTGATTTTTTTTCATTAAGAGTCTAAGTAACGGTGAAAGTTGACGGAGACCGTGACAAACCCACTGCACACCAGCACCAAACAGCAGACGGACATGCTTAGCAGCTCCTGGTGGAAGTAGCAGAGCACAGTTTGGATCCAAACACAGAAACACAGGGGAGAATATGGAACTAAAGCATGCTCTTAATGAAAAAGCAGAATAATCCAAAAGCCAAAGAAAACAAAACCAGTAAGTGTCAATACCAAAAAAAAATGCAAGGTTGCATCATAAAATCTGAAACAAAGGACAACGAAAAGAAAAGTACAAATCAATGAAAACACAAGGGATAAAAAAAAAAAAAAAAGCAAAAAAAGCAAAACAGAAATATATCTCAAGGAGGAATAGGCTCAGGTGAAACACAGGAGTCACACAGGAGAAAAATAAGAGAAAAGGGAATGAACTGACAAAGACAAGAGGGAGCACAAAGGACTGTGTACACACACACTCATGAGGAGATGCATGCGGAGTGAGGTGGAGCAACACAGGTGAGGGAAAATCACTCCAAACAGGTGATGGGCTGGAAAAGCTAGAGAAACAGGAAGGAGGGAAAGACAGCGCAGGTGTAAACAGCAAGAAAACAGGAGGGAAAATGACACTATAGCAGGAAATGAAAAGTAACACACGACACATGAGGGCAAAATACAAAATAAAACAGGAAACCATAAACATAAAACCAGAATCATGGCACAAGCAAATGTATGCAAATTATTTAAAATGTGTTATGTGTTTGTTTTAGTTTGTTAAATGAATGCACCTTCAAAATCCTGTATTCAGATTTCTTTTGTTAAAGCAGACAAAGCTGGCTATTTGTTGAACACAGCTGAGCATTTAGCAGCTGAAGTGGGTTAAATCTGGCACTGGTGGAGACCTTGACTTACATTTATCACTAGTCCCAAATTCTGAAGTTGGTATGTGTTTATGTGTAAATAAGAAAGTGTTGACGTGGTCAACCTGGTATTTTATTTTGGTGCTCACGCTGTGTACTGTTTATAAAGTATGCCGCTGCCCTTAATCGGCCAAAACATATCAGTGAATGTTTTCTATTTGCATAAACACCCCTTTTGGTATTATTTACTTATTGCTGCCTGAATATTTGAAGTTGAGTCAACAACATCCTCTCTCGTCCGACCCTCAATTTGAAATCTCCAAAAAAACCCTTTTAGAATGGAAAAAACTGGAAGCAATCTCAGAAAGAGCCACAGAGGAGGGATCCCTGCCCAGGACAGACAGACATCAAGGGGTGTTTCATGTACAGAACAGCACAACAGAATCATTTGTCGTAAGGAAATGTAGCGATTTTAAGTGACCAAACATGTTTCACAATAACTTTAAACAGAGGTGCCCACAATTTTAGCCCGCTATAGGAGTAAAGTACGATAACGGAGTTCTTTCATGCTTTAGGGTTGTAAGAAAAGACTGTTGGCTCTATCCCCACTGAAACACTTGTGACAAACCTTTTTTTTTTAATCACAGTTATAAGTTTCACATAACTCAGCGGTTTACTGTACACATATAGAACAACTTCTTTTGACCTGTGGAGCCGTGGAGCATCCACACAGGTTTTGGTCAGTGACCAGTCACTGCTAGTTTATATTTTTGCATTTACTGGAATAACACACTGCAAGTTACCCTCTCAAATTGGCTGCCAACGTCTGGTCAGGTTGTTGTGATGTTTGGCTGCTCTTCACTTGTCCTTAACTGAAAAAATATCTCATAATTATGCCATTACAGCACATGGAAATATTTCAGATATCCTTTGAATGTGAACGTAGAAGTTAAAATGACTTTTGTTAAATTGAGGAATGCCTGTCTCCACCAGTTTATACTGTAATGACACTCTGATACAGCAGCCGGTCCTAAAAACCTTCTGAAGTATTGGCTCCAGGCGCCCTCTGGTGTCACTGAAAGGTTCTTTTCTTGTTAAAGCAGAGGAAGGCGTCCCTTCTCCCACACAGTATAAATATATATGCACCAGCAATGACCTATTAACAATTATTGTGTGTGTGTATCAAGGCCTGGTGTATCTTCCTCTCTCTGCTCCATTATTGTCTAAAAACTATTGTGTGCCAAAGTGTTGCACTGGGTGAAATGATCCCTCATAGCCATGAACACACAGGTTGTAGTTTGTTTTGAGTCCGATTTAAAGATTTGCAACATAGTAGGAACCAAATGGCTTGGAGCAGAGGCCCCAGACAGAGAAGGAAAGTAAGAGAGAGACGGACAAACACGGAGCTGATTTTGTCGGTTACATGGGATTTGCTTTCAGCGAGAAATCTGTTCAGGAAAAATATCAGCCTTGTCCTTTGACAAGTGATTCGGAAAAGAACAAGTGTATTTGTTTTCCCCAAAACATTTGACCAAGCAAACCTCCCATCTTATCCGAGGAGTGCAATAACTGAACTCACTTCACAGCGAAAGCCAGAACCTTCTCAGCACCCTCCTCTCTCTTCATCTCTCTTGATCCTCCTCCTCCACCACAGCTGCCTTCTCCACCTGAGGGGAAGAACTCAGAGGATCAACATAATCACAAGTCAAACACCATGTGTCGTTTTCAGCTGCGCAGTGGAAGTGATCGCCGCTTCCTCCACACTCAGTGGCGCTGCTGGCATTTAACGTTACAGACTTTAGTCCATGTGTTATTGGTTTAGAACATCAAAGCAAATTCATTTTGACACTGCGGCTCTAATTAAGCAAATTTACTGTAACTTTATGGGAGTATTGCATCAGCTTTCTCTGTCAGAGTGGTTAGGATGCTACAAATACACACACAGTGTATATATATTTACTGTTAAAGTTTAATGTTGTACATCTTAGAAAACATTATTGTTTTCTACCACTGCCGGCTCTACACTCACTTCCCTTAAAGCTATTTTCAAATGACACTGTAAAAACATCAGTAAAGTCTCAATAATGGGCCTATAATTTGTATGTCTTAAATAATGTTATTAAAAAATTAAATAAGAGTTCAATAACTATGGGAGGGGGAGTTTTGAGAATAAATCAGAAGTTTTGTTTGTCAAACCACAAGACTTGTTAGATGGTGCAGTATGAAAGCCCTCTTCTGCCAGAAAAAAAAAAAAAAAGATGACCTGGGAGGAATATAAGAAAAAGATATCTCCAAAATATGATACAGATAATGAGCTACAGTACGAGAGCAGTGAGAATGAACCAAAACCTCCTTCTGCTGATCAGTTTCATGTTTCCCCAACAGTCCTGATGCTTTTGTAGCAGGGACGTGCACATGATTATAGACGGGCAGGGGCTCAAAGTTAGAAAAGGGCAGTATGCCATTTTTTTTTTTTTTTTCAGGCCTTAATAACACAATATGTAGATTAATGTAAAATTAACAAACAAAGTACTTGTAGCTGTGATTGACATGCAATTGCCATTTCTTCGGTGCCAACAAATTATTGTCAACGTGAGTTTATTCACCTTATCATAAAACTGAGGTTTGGAAGACATGCAATTTAGCTACAAATCTAAAAAGCAAGAAAACACTGCTTTATTAGGCTATTTATTGTTTATTGGCATCGTGTTGCAATATTCTTGTTTGGAGTTTTGGTACTGACCACTCATATTGGCAGCGCCATCGTAGCCTTGACCACGCACGTTTTCGATCTGTAGGTCATTCCTCTGTAACAAGTCCAGAACTGTTTTCTCCATCTCCTCACCTGTTGTTGACACATTACAAACCTGGAGGAAGCGCTCCTTGGCATCCATTTCAGATACATTATGTACAACAAAGGATAGTGAGATACATCAGTGGTTTCGTCTACAAGTATGGAATAGATTTTCGCCTCCTCCATTTCTTTCCATATCTCTGTTCTTGTAAATGTGGCCAGGGCCTTTATGAGAGCAACGAAACCCAGCTCTTCTTCTTACCAACTTTCTTCTATTTGACACTATCTAAATGTAGCTTGAGTACGCTATCGCACTGGCCGAACATTTTCACAAATTCAAGGAATTTGCCCTGGATTGGGCTTGCAGCAGAGTCGTCATCACCCCTGAGAGCCTCTCCCTGTCGTGCGAGATATGAAATGATGTCAATCAATCTGGTCAAAATTTCTCTGTTTCTTTGTTTCTCTCGCTCTCTTATCACCTTGCCTTGAATATCTGATACATCTACAGCTGCTTTTAAAGCACACTTTTTGAAAGTGTTCCATCACACCATGCTTGTTAAGTGAGCCTCTGAGTTTGCATGCTCTTGTATTTTTTCAAGCCCTTTTCACTAGCTGTTTAACCCCGCCACTCTCCAAGCAGACTTGCTGTACTTTTCTTCATAAAGAAAAAGCAGACAGCTGCAGCAAGCAATACATGGTGTCCTTGTCTGGCGAATATTCCAACCAGGGCTTAGTGTTATACCAATTTCTTTGAAATGATCATCCGTCTGCATTTTTGGGACATCTAAGTACAGGTTGACATGGTCCTCTATCAACACACATTTTGACATGGCTGGCATTACATTTTAGATCAAAAGCTTGTTGGTGAGACCTCTTCTCCTACATTACTTGTAGTTCCCTGAACTTCACCTTCATTTATGGCTTTAACAGTATCATCTGTTTCCCTTCTTGTGGACTCTTTCTCCCCAACATTTACCAGGATTTCTATGGCTTCCTCTGTGTCAGGCATTGTATCTAAACCCTCCTCTTCTCTCTCGGGTGTTGCTTCTACACTGTCCTCCTCTCTCTCTGGTGTTGCTTCTACATCGGCCTCCTCTCTCTCAGGTTTTGCTTATAAGGTCTCAGCCTCTCTCTCAGGTGTAACACTTTCTGAGGTTTCTGTTCTTTCTTGAATGCTGGTGCTAGTACTCGGTTTTAGCCATGCATTCAGAGGTCTGCTACCCTTAGCTGCTTCCTGGCATTCCTTCTCTTTCCTTTTATGTATCCTTTCTTTTTTGGCATTGTGCTGCAGGCATAATTAACATGAATCCAGTTTAATTATAGATGGTAATATTTCAAACTCAGCTACAGCTTATATTATCAATAATTTATTGCGTTATTATTATCATTATTATTATTATTATTATTATTATTATTATTATTATTTGATTAAGCTACAGTAGTAGTAGTAGTATGCATTCATGCAACTAAATCGTCCCTACAGTAAGCCTGCATATAAAACTGTACAGTATCATTACTGCTTGGTCTCACTCACACACACACACACACACACACACACACACACACACACACACAAAACACAGGTGACATAGCCTGAGGCCTATGTTAGCTAGACAATAAGCTAGACCAATTTCCCAACTTCATGTCATGACTTCCGAACTGGTAGGCTAAGACTTATATGAAAATTTTTCTCCAAGGTTGCACAATAACACAGCTTGCATAACAAAAAGAAAATCATGGGAGGGCAAGTGCAAACTAGAAATACAGGCTACACATCTAAAAATGTGACAAAACCAAGAAATTACTACTGTGACTGCAACTGTAAATGTTAGTAGGAACAGTGATATTTACAACAGTCAAGCCACAATAAAGGCGACTTGTTAGCCCCCACAAGGAAGTTATGTTAATGGATTTATAACAAAGGTTCAAGTCGCATGGTGGAGTTCTCGATGAGGCAGGCTTCTATCTCTCTCTCTCTCTCTCTCTCTCTCTCTCTCTCTCTCTCTCTCTGTCTCTCTCTCTCTCTCTCTCTCTCTCTCTCTCTCTCTCTCTCTCTCTCTCTCTCTCTCTGTCTCTCTGTCTCTCTCTCTCTCTCTCTCTCTCTCTCAATTCAATTCAATTCAATTCAGTGGGGCATGCAGTGCGTATCTGCCTAATCCTGCTGTACATGCATTTGTTGATGTGTTTCTGTGTACGTGGAAGACGTATCTGCAGAATTCTGCATATAAAGATTCTATTGGATGTTTGTCCCAGCGGGTATAGCTCTGATGACTGAGTGGACCCCATACTTCACTACCGTACAGTGCAATGGGCTGGATGACACTATCAAATATTTTTTGGCAGATTTTGACTGGAATTTGGAAATTCTAAAATTTTCTCTTGATTACATGTAGGGCTCATCAAGCTTTTTCTTTTAGTGCATTCACTGCCATGTTGAAACTCCCTGATGCTGTGATGGTTATACCATGGTAGGTTTAACTCATGCTATGTTCAGTGACATGATAATTTATGGTAAACTGGTGTTTGTTCTACTGGCATCTGGGGCGGTTTTGAAAGATCATGACATTTTATTTTTCTTCATATTTACCGCCAGGGCCCAGTTCTGACAGTACTTTTCTACTATGTCCAGCTGTTGCTGTAGTCCTTCATCAGTAGGCAACAGTAGAACAAGGTCATCAGCATAAAACAAAGACTTTACCTCTCTATCAAGGAGGGAGAGGCCAGGAGCAGCACATTGATCCAACTCAACAGCAAGTTAATTTACATACACGTTAAATAAAGTCAGACCTATACCACAGTGTAGAAGTCTATAATAGAGTCTCTCTCTCTCTCTCTCTCTCTCTCTCTCTCTCTCTCTCTCTCTCTCTCTCTCTGTCCTGTGATTTGATTCTCAAAATCTTGCACTTTTGCTATAGATAAAGACAAATACTATACTAAAGCACTAGTGCCAGAATGTAGGCTTTTTAGCATTTATACTATTTGGATTGTTGTGTTTATTTTTTGTTTTTCACTTGTGTATTGATAGAACTACAGTATACATACACATTTGTACAGACATAAGGGTTCATACTAAGGATGTAACTAGAGAGAAAACAAATGACATCTGACAATACTAAAGGATTATGTGTGGTTATCATTCAGGATAAGCGTTCTCTGCATACATATATTGTCTTTTTACACTTTTTCTTATCCATAGAAATTACAACATTTAACCTAAAAATAATATCATAATAAGGAGTCTACATATCCATCATGTTTTACTGGATATACAGTATCTGGATACACTCTAGGAACAGTATTTACTACCACATATACTTCAACTGTTCATTTATTTATTTATTATTTATTTATGATTTTTTTTTTTATATTAACCTCAAGTTAGGACAGCCCCTTATTATCACAAATGTTATTCTCTTCATGTACCTGGTGAATAAAATATTGATAATTCATCATATGTTACAAAGTGACCATCTGAATTAAAACGTTTTTCAACCAATTAAATTGCGTGACTTGCTGCTGATTGGTTTGTTTTGTGTTGTTTTATTCGATATCCATGTTTACTTACTTTTTGAAATCAGATATTTTCACATGTGGCCTCTGAATGGTTGTGGTCACCTTTAAGTCAACACTGCTGCTGCTATGATATAATATACTATTATATTTTGCATTATTCATAAATTCAGAAAACTGCATCCGTTATTGATGAGGTTCAAAGTTCACGTAGTGTGTCCAACTGCGCATGCGTTTATTATCATGGTGGCACTGGCAGCTCCAGCTGGGGAAGTTGTGAAAATATTAGGTAGTAAAGTTTTAATGATAAGAATGGGTTGTTAACTGTTGGGATTTTTCACGTTTCGTACTCAAGACAGAGAGTAGATTATACAGACACAGAAGGAAGACCATGACAGCCAACGAGGATCAAGAGGTACGAGTGAACGATGATGCAGTAGTAGGCTAGGTGCCGTTAGCGGCTAACTGCTATCTAGTTGACACTAGCGTGACTGTTAGCACGAGCTCAGTCTCTCTACCATTTTAATGGCAAAACCAGAAAATAAGTGAACTTTTATTCAGTGTGCAAGAGTAATGATGAGCTGAAACAGCTATCAGGCCAGACTGTCAAATGTCTTTCTAGCTGTTTAGCCCAAATAACCGTCTTTCTTAAAGGGGATAATGTCACTCCAATCTTCATTCAAAAATTCGTCAAATTAAAGAGTTTAATCATAGAGAGGAGTGCGTGCCACACAAAGCACGAGTCAAGACATTATCTGAACAAGAAAATGTCCTTGGACTCATTCGGCGAGTGTGTTGTCCACCAAACAGCAATATTGTAACTGTCGATGATTTACCGAGGTCATATGCAACCACTGTACTGTTTTAATAACGCTAATAGCGGAGTGGTGACGTGACAGTGGCACTCGCAAATTGAAATTGAATTTGATTGACGTCCTTTTTAATGTCGGGATGACAACATGAATGCCAATTTAAAAAAAAAAAAAAAAGCTAACATTATCTCGTTAAAGGAATTGAGTTATGGTTCTATGTTGGACACCTTTGTCAAGTTTAAGTTACCATATTTCTGAACGATGTTTGGCGCACAGAAGGACAGGCCTGTGTGATCTTTTATTTTACTAATCTCCTGTCACTCCCTCTCTTCAATAACAGATGGAGTTGGAGGCTCTCCGCTCCATCTATGAGGGGGACGAGTGCTTCAAGGAAATCAGCCCAGTTTCCTTTCAGTTAAGGGTGAGTGCTGACTTCTGATCATACCCTGGGCCTCCACAACACCCTCTGTCAACAGTATTTACATCAAATCAAACTTTTTTCCTTGTACTTTATGACCTTTGAAAAAATTGCTGGGAACCACTCTGGAGTTACACCTTCTCTTACCTATTTGATTTTAATGTTAAACAACAGATAGGTGACCTCGAGGACACCAAAGCATTCATCCTGGATGTCACATGGCCAGAGACATACCCTGAGACGGCCCCACAAATCTCCCTCGACACCTTTTTCAACAACAGAATGTAAGTTGCGAGCAGGCCGCTGCACTGTTAAATAGCCTTCTTCCATTGTGCCCTGCTTGATATTTGAAACCCTGATGGTAGATTAAAAGAGAATCTGGAACCACTTTTTACCTGTTGCTCAATCAACCAGTAATACCATTATTACTAATTATATAATGGTAGAATAGAGTCAGATGAAGTTTTGTCTAGAATGTCAATTAATCAAATTAAGTATTAAACATATTAATTATTCTGTAATGTATATTTCTCAAGATGAATGTCTGAATATGGTGCAAATGATCCACATGGCCTGCAGTACATTTATGATGAAAAAAATACCAAGTCCTTTAGTTAGTTTATAGCTGCCTATAAGTTGTTGAATTTAACATATAATTAGTCTAGTCATGATCTAATCAGTCTGATAAATAGTCACTATGTTCACCACAGAATTTTTCATACCCTACACATGGGGTATATAAATACATAAATACCTTGGTTCCATGACAAAAGTGACACTGTTGTTGCTGTACACATACTTAGTATGATGCTCACGTTGTTTCCCTCCTTTGTGTTGTTTTAATGACAGCTCTGCAGAGACAAAGCAACTGATCCTGTCAAAGATGGAGGAGCAGGTGGAGGCTAACCTGGGCACTGCCATGATGTACACTCTGTTTGAGTGGGCCAAAGACAACCAGGAGGCCCTCATGGAGAACCACAAGCCTGTAGTTACTGCTGTGGTCAGTGCTCTAAAATACATCAGGACAGTTCTGTGTCTTCAGTGTAGAGGTGTCTCTGTGCTGCTTGATACACGTGAGCTCCCGTCAGTCAACCATGATGGGCATTGTATAAGACCATGTTCCTTGAACTGGTTCTTTTTTCCCCTTTCTTAAGAAATTTAAAGGCTGTTGACCATTTTTTGTTACCATTTGCAGAAGGTTTAAAGGCATAAAAATGTTATTTCCCAACACTACAGCTAGATATCACAGACCAAAGAAAAAGTAACTGCCCAAGTCACACTCTGATTTTAGATTGACATATGTAGTATATTAATATATAACTTTGCTGATTCATTGTTTTTTCTCCCACAAGATTCTCAACTTCTCTTTTTTTCAGCATCAGTTTCATAGTAGAAGTAGAACACTCATCATTTGATGTTTCAACAACTGTTGAACAAATAGCCAGTGTCATCAGGTATGCACAAAATAACTGCTGCATGTCTCTTGTCGCCGCAGACGTTGACGTCCAATAGTGAGGTCTCAACTACAACCTCATCAGCCAAGAAGAAGGAAAAGAAGGAGCAGCTGACTAAAGCTCAGAAGAGGAGGATCATCAGTAGAACAGGTGCGAGTCAGACAGTCCACAATGAACGTGAAAAATGGTTTGGTCTCACTAGTGAATTACTGACACCAGCACTGAGGTTAGCAAAGTATGTGGATTCTCTTAGCTACATGTGATGATATTTAGCAAACTTTCAGCTGGCAGCAGCAGCAGCAGCAGCTCATCTGAAGCCAGTACTGAGTCACTTTGACCGGTTAAAATGGCAAACATCCCCAGCAGCAGCTCATATCACCTGTCACTAATCAAAGTTAATTATTTCAGTTATTTGTAGAGTTCCTTGTTGAGTTTCAGGCCTCTAGTAGTGCTGGAGCTTTTTTCTGTGAGTGGGTCCCAATTTTGTTTGTCACACTCCAACATACATAGGGAAGAAGAAAAGTGCAAGTTAAGTAACACAGTTGTTAACAGTGCTGGGTTTATAAATGAATATTCAATCATTATATACTCACCCTAAAGCCAAAGGAATGTAACATAGCATTGCTTTTTTAGCAATAACACCACTGGGCTCTGTTATTTAATTGCTGACATGAGAGAATACAGTGACAGGTGAAGAAACTTACTTGGAAGAACAATTTGGCCAACAGTCAGCTGATCACCCAACGTGTCAGTTGTAAACATCTGTTAGAGTTCAGAGACCCACTTCTTGCTTCAGCTTTGGCACTGATGGGGTCTCTGGAGTTAATTTCGTCTTTACAGATGTCCTCTGATGAATGCAAGGATAATTGATGTTGACTCAAATGAAAGTATGAATGATATTTGACTCCGAGAGATGACAACTTTTGAAACAGTGTTATAGAGAGTGTTGAAATCTCCTTACGACTCTCTTGTAAGACTTTTATGAACATGTATCCTTTCAGATTTCTTTTTGCATTTTTATCACAGAGAGCAGTAACACGTCATCAATGTCCATTTTCCTGAGCTGCTGACACAGCTGGAGTATTTAGGGTGTGCTTTGCGCCTCTGTTTACAGAATGTTATGGTGTATCAGTTTGGATCCACGCATCGTTATTATCACGGTAATCGTTCTTGGTGTGGGCGAAACTTTATTCTATGCAATGAGGGAGTATTAGAAAGAAGCACTCACTGTCAGTTTGGTTGAGATGACGTGGAGAAATTGAAATTGTAGCTTTGTGGAACCTGCAGACTGCTTGCTGTAATCACTGCAGTCAGCAGTGATTGTGGTTTTAGTCAACAGATCACAGTGCATATAATCATAATCAGTATGATGTCTGCTTCCAGATAACAAAGGGGAACTGCCAAGAGGTTGGAACTGGATTGACGTTATCAAAGTAAGTACATTTTACCTTTTATTCACAAGATCCGCCTGAAGTGACATTCATCATTAACTTTCCATGTTCTTTTTCTCCTTCACTTCCCGATCCTCCAGCATGTGAGTAAAAACACCCTTTATTAAAATTTTCCATTTAAAGTCCTTCACATGCTGCCACGTATCATTGTTTTCTCTGGTTATTTTTTTTGCAGCTGAGTAAAACCGGTGGAAAAGATGATGAGTAGGCCTAAGGGCAGTGATCTGGTGCTGCTTTATACAAGGAGGTGCAGTACAGCCTGATCGTACTGCAGCCCATTGATGCTGCTGCTGCTCCTGTCTAGATGCCTTCACATCCCTCACCAATCAACATGGCTGCTTCCACCCTGAGAACCAAAGCAGGCTGGGTAATGGTGGACTTCAGGTCACACACACCTCTGGCTAAACTGCAACTTTGAGCTCGGATTTATTATTATTGCGGTGTTTTATGTGTCTGTGGTGTTTGTGGAATGCAGCCAGGTGAAGAAGACCGACATCATCAGGTTTTCTTCACCGCACACAGTTACACAGCACATCAGGTTGGAGCGTGCTTGAGATACTTGCTGTCACTGCCATGTTTTCAGTCTGTCAGAGTAGGCCCAGTGTCAGGCACTGGAGCCAGAAGTGATGCAGTGTGGTTCTAAACAGATGTGTCAAAGTGTCACGTAGCATCATGCTGTTACTTTAAGGTATCATGTGACTTTGTGAAAGCAGAGAAGTTTTTAATAACAGACAAAATGTTACTCCTTGCCCCATTTTCTTTTGACACGTGTTTCTTTTCCCAATGAAGAGAAAACCTTACATTTTTTATAGATAAATAAAACCATATTTGGTCTACTGCTTGTGTAATGTCATTTGTCATTGCTTTGGTGGACTGTGTGAGGAAAAAATAATGAGGTCAATGAATAGTGTCACATTTAATGCAGGTTTTCTATCATGTTCAGCCATTTGTGTGTAATTTAAATAACCAGATGTGCGATTTATTTCTCAGGACAGAATAACAATTGTAAATGCATTACTTCTGTGTGTAATACTTGAATAATACAAATACCACAAGGTATATGTAAAAATCTGCTATGATTAAGTTATTTGATTTAATCACTTTAACTCAACATGATAGAATCACTTGTAATAGAAACAAATTTTAAATTTACATGTAATTGAAAGGGTTAAGTCGCTGTTGTAGGCGTGTGTGGAAAAACTTGCAGAACAGCTGTCTTTAAAGTCAAGCCTGTTTGTGCGTAGCATAGTCACCAGCTCTTGTATTCATTTAATAGTAGTGACAACCGTTTTGAAGATGCTTCATGGTCGAAATTTCTTGCTCTGGCTCAGAAGTGTGAAGCTACAGAAATATCCCTGAGTTACAAAGGAAGTTGAGTGATTTTACCTTCAAAATAAAACAAAGTCTGAGAATTGGAAAGTAGTGCACAACCAGTTTGAGGTGGGCTGTTGATAATAATGATGATAGGTGGACAAATCCTTTAATGTTTCTGGTCATGTAGGAGTATAATGAGCTGAGTTGAAATTATAAAGTTACTTGAATTATTGCATTCCTCTATAAGATTTCAGTTAAGAGGACTCTATCCTTTCACCCACTGTTACATGTGTGCACGCACCACAATACCAAACTCCAAGGACATCCTATGCACTGTCATCATTTTTACTGACTTAATTGACAAGTTTTTTGAGCTTTCATTGCTTTATCAGGTTAAATTCAAATAGGCAGCTGAAAGATGACTAATTTGACATGAAAGTTGACTAATGCAATGTTAACAGGTGGACACATGCAGGGGAATTTAACAAAGGAGTACATTTGAAATGATAAGTGAACAAATCTGTGAAAAGAATTTCCATATTTTCTTGTTGGCTGCCCTAATTTGGGCATGGGGGGTTGGACAGAACTGGGGGAATTTGTTCTAATGACTGATGAATTTCTAAAAATGGTGGTACAAACCAGAAAAAAACTGATCACACAAACATTCTAAAGCTGAGAATGAAGTGAGCATGAAAGACGAATTGGCCTGCAACATGTTTAGAGTAAAATTCATTATAAAAAATGACATCAAAAGCTGTTCATGCTGCTTTATTTTTGTAAAGAAAAATGTCCTTTAAATGTATCCAGTCCCTAATTTATTGATAACTTTTCATGATCTCAGCATGGTGGGCACTTTGTGGGGATCTTTTGCATTTTAACCACACAGTGTAATACTATACAGCAGGTCTTTGCATTTGGCTCATGGCTGATCATTAACTTTCAGTTTTGGCCTCCTGTGCCAGATGAGCTGAACACTGCAAGATGATCACTGGCATCTGAGATAATGAGTGTCTATTCACTTGGAATGAGCTGATATTGCCAAAGGGCTGTATATTATTTTTTATGGAAATTCGTGTACATTATCACACTAAATTGTGTAATGAAATGACATTTGGGCTGTTTAACTGTCTTATTTTGAAATTCTCAATCGGAAGTTGGCCATGTCATTCTGTACCCTCGACAGATGGATGTGCGTCAGCAGCCGGTGGTGACAGAATGTGGACTTACTACAGAGACGGGCTTATCCCCCAAAACAAGAAGAAGGTAAGTGTTTTATATATATATATATATATATATATATATATATATATATATATATATATATATATATATATATATATTAACTAATTGGATGGTTGTGGTCATGTTTCTACTGACCATACAGGTAAAAACGGAGAACTGTTGTATTTCACCTCAATATAGACATGTTTAGTTTTGTTAACGTATTTAATAAGAGCAGAGTTTCAGTCTCTGTTGTAGTAATGAGTCGTGGAATACTGTCTGTCTTGCAGGAGGACAACGAGGCTGTAACGCTTCCAGCTATAAACTGTGGCCCAACTTCACTCTGTCAGGTGATCTCTGTACAATTTAGATAACATTCCGTAGAGGCTGTGTGACTGCAGGAAACAAAGCATCTTAGTTAACACTTTCAAATGACCACCAGGAATAAATGCTACATTTATAGTTAGTTAAACTTTAGTTATTTAACTGTTAACAA
Organism: Acanthopagrus latus; assembly: GCF_904848185.1. Lineage (NCBI taxonomy): Eukaryota > Metazoa > Chordata > Actinopteri > Spariformes > Sparidae > Acanthopagrus > Acanthopagrus latus. The sequence continues at coordinate 12,667,466 of NC_051048.1, forward strand.
ACAATCGAATACTTGATAAACCATGTATCAAGCTGTTTAGCATGTAAATTATAAGTTACAACTGATGTTTGTAAACTTTTATAATGGTTTTATGAAAGGTTGATGAAGCATTTCTTTGTTGGTCAACAGTGATTAACTACATTTTGATTTATTATTAGATTATTGATTATTACAATTAAAATATATATTTGTATATTAATATACATAGCCTATACATGTATTTGATAGAAAAAACAAAGTGTACTTCTTTTTGACTGTAGTATGTGTTGCACCTTCAGTGTTAATACTGTCACTTAAGTTTTGGATGTCATAAATTCAGATAATGACTGAATTTTTCAAGATTCAAGGTGTTTTATTCTCATATACACAAAGTTTACACTAGGCAATGAAATTCTTAATTTGCAAGTTTCCCTTCACACAAAAATATAAACACAAAAATCCAAAATATACTTAGAAGAAAACAGATACATAACAAGCATGTTAGCATGTGCAATGTTCGCATGCAGCAGAAGGCACTGAAGGACAATAAGATATAAGAATATTGAATATATGCATTGGATATTGAAGATATGTACATAGTGCAAATACAGTTCACAGTATTAAACATAGTGCAAATGTAGCTCCCAGTCCTGAATGGTTGTGTATAAAGAGTTGTCATAAGTAAGAATCATTCAGCAGCCTGATGGCCTGTGGATAAAAACTGTTTTTAAGTCTGGTTGTTCTGGCTTTCATGCTCCTGTAGCGTCTGCCAGATGGTAGCAGTGTGAACAGTGTGTGCTGGGGCTGTGTAGTGTCCTTAGTGATGTTGTGTGCCCTCTTTGTGACCCGGGTGTTGCAAATGTCCTGAAGTGATGGGAACGCTGCTCTACAGATGTATTGTGCAGTTTTAATCACACGTTGGAGAGCCTTACATTCCTGTACCGTGCAACAACACTGTGATGGAGCTGGTCAGGATGCTCTCCACTATACATCTGTAGAAGTTGGCGGACAGTCCAAATTTCCTCAGCTTTCTTAAGAAGTATAGCCGCTGTTGTGACTTCCTGGCAATGTGCTGGGTGTTGTGAGAACAGGAGAGGTCCTCGTTGATGTGGGTGTTGAGGAATTTAAAGGTTTTCACCCTCTTTACCTGTGTCTCACCGATGTGAAGTGGACTGTGCTGGTCTGTCCTCCTCCTCAGGTCGATGATCATCTCCTTAGTCTTCTCTGCATTTCAGTAGAGATCATTTGTGTGGCACCAGGACACCAGCTGAGCCACCTCCTCCCTGTAGTCTCCGCCCCACCAGTGATCAGTCGGATGACTGTTGTGTCATCCGCAAACTTGATGATAGTGGTGTTGTGCTGGGTTTATTCACTTTTTTAAAAATAAACTTTATTCACACAGATGTATGGCTGGTAAACAACACCTTCTTTATATCATTTGAGTGTACTATCACAAACACAATCCCAACCAAAGGTTATAGAAATCAAAAGAATGGAGTCAAATAAATGTCTTGTTAAGCTTACAAAGTTCATATTTTTTAACTGCTTTTTTGTTAGTACATTCAGATATCGAAAAAATATGTTGTGTGATAGTCAGCTTCAAAAAGTTTGGATATTTTTTTACGACAGTTTACTCCATAGATGATTTGTATGCAGGCAAGATCAAAAAATGCACCAGTGTATCTTTTAACTGTCCATAAAAGGTACAGCTTAGGTCAGTTCTTTTGCTCAGTCTCTTGGTTAGATACTACCTGTGAAGCAATTTAAAGGATGTCTCTTTGATTTTGTTGGTTAAAAAAAAAAAACACTTTTTCCCAACAAGTGTCTCCAGCAAATGTAGACTTGAATGATACACCAGAGGGTGTATTTAAGTGTGTACTTGAAAAGTTGATGCCTTGCCTTTTTTTAATGTTAGTTTGCCACAAAAACAAGATGAGTTACATCCAAAAGCATAGGGTGGTTGTCATTTCCCTTAAGACCTTTAAATAGTGAATGACAACCCAAGGGGACAGCATCAAAGAAAAATGAGAAGTCCTTTGGTGAGACAGGGATCCCATAGTGTTTAATAAGTTTAACATAATTATATAATTGACCATGCTGGTTGAATAACAGACTTACCAAAATAATCTTATTGTTAAACCACTGTTTCATTCATTTATTTTGACACAGCATATATCTGTTGTGGACAAAAAAGAACTGTTCTGTCTGTAGTTAAGACATTTATTTGTGAAATGAATTAAGTTTAAACGGAATTTTGTCAACATTATAAGTTCATAACAACATTTAAGGTAATTAAATAACACATGTTTGGGTGAACTGTCCACTTAACACACCCATCCCTGTGTCGTCTCACATGCTTGCATATTTTAGAGGGCAAACAGGATGGGGAGAGACACAAATCACCTCAGAGTAAGTGCTTCAGGACAAAATCAAAGTACTAAATACTGTACTGTCTACAGGTTTAGTGTTCTGTGTTCATTCATTCATGGGCAAACCTTAAAACTCCTGTTTGTCTCTTGTACCAACTACAGCTGCAGCAAACAGGCAAGACCAAAACTAGTCATCAGGACAGAATAACTGACAGGCTGCACCAAGGACATTTTTTCAAGGTATGTCCTTCACAGACTTGTGCAAGAAATGATTTTTTTAAAAGCGAGTAGTAAGCCTGAAGCAGGATCAGTACAGAGTAATTCAAACAGGAGAAAACAAAATCAGTGAGAGGATGAAGTTGAAGTTGAAGTTGAAGATGAAGATACTTGGCACTCTGGCAGTAGGTCACCATGGGAAGCATTCTAGTGTTTGCAGTATGATGGAGCCTAGACATGACAGGTTGTACCTGGATAAAGAGGAGTTCAGGGAAAGCTGGAGACTGTGCTTGTGACTTAAATCGACTGCCAAACTGTCATTGTACAGACCTAATGTGTTTTTTTTAACAGTTAAAGGCTACAGATGCTTTTCTGGATCTGCCTGAATATGGGAAAACAAGTGAGAGCTCATCCAAGTTACTACGCAAGAAGGCACTCGGAGAGGATGAGGATGAAGAGGGAAGAGAGAGACGTGACAGAGAGACGGACAGTGGTACTCGCCTGTCTGCGAGGTCGGACAAAGAAGATGTGGATGAAAGAAGTGACAACAACCTCCCAGTGACAAACATCTTGTGTGGTACGAAGACTGAAGAGGTTCACGGGAAGCAGGAGCCTCCATCGCATGTTGAAGAGAGGAGATTCATGGTCTACATATGTGGCGGATACAAAGGTAAGTGTTAACAAATCTGGCACGATCATCTAATTAACGAGCAGGTCATTAATCTAAATTATGTTTTAGGATCACTCATAAATCGCTGTTTCCAGTCAGTGTTGTGAATTGTCTATAGTTAAATGTATTTACCTTCTGGTGTGAGAACGTGAGAACTGAAAGAAAAATTGATACCACTCACATGGTTCCAGCAGGGGGTGAGCTTAACTTCTGGCTAGAAAAAGACAGCTGACCTGGTTAGATCAAAATGAGAAAACATTCATGCAAAAAAACAGGATGACTATATTGTAGTATATTAAAATATTTTAATTTACTTTGAGGTCTAGTTTCCTTCAGGAGGACAAGTCGGTGCGAACATTTAACATTACCTGACCCCACTGACACATGCTCATGCTCGCAGGCCCAGCTCTTAAAATCTCTTAAGCAAGAGAGAAACCCTAACCCTACACTTTCAGCAGATGAATGTAAAAACACTCCTCTTGTGTCAAACCATGCACACACTAGTTACAACTGGCCACCTGTCGAGTTTATATTCAAAACAGAGGCAGCGTATCACCAGAGTAACCGCTAGTTAGCTCAGTTAGCCTTACAGCTAGCGGTTTGGACTGGGAGCTGTTGAGTGTTAGTGTTTGCTAGCTGGTCAGCACGCTAACATTATGAGATGTCTTTCCAACACAAAACAGAGACACAATGTCAAAACTGTGGTTTATACACACTGTTGATCTTTCTTTTTTTTTTGTTTTTAAGGTAATGATATTTCAGGTGTTGTGTTTACAGCTCAGCTTACCCAAAAAAATCAAATGAATGGTACTTAAAGATAAAGTCTGCATTTGTGGTTTTATCCCAGAACAGTCCTATGTGACTTTCAGCTCCATCACCACAGTATTTGGCGGCAGTGTTTTTTTATTCACAGTTTATGCACATTGTCTTGTGCTTGTTAAAAAAAATCACAAATGACACACAAAAAGGATGTAACAGTTTTTTCTCCATTTGTATACATGTTTTTGATTCAGACACAGTTGCAGAGAGAAGTGCACTCATGGAGAACGTTTATCCCAGATTGTATCTGTACTGCAAGCAGAGAGGCTATGACTTCAGGATGGTTGACCTCCGCTGGGGGGTTGGAACACCTCTTGCTGAACAACATGACACTGTCAAGCTACATGTGGAGAATCTCCAGCGATGCCAGAAGACACAGGGTCCAAATTTGATTGTAGGATATCATCCTGTAGTCTTATTTGACAGGACTAGGGTGCTGTTTTTCACCAAAGAGTATCTTTGTAATTAGATGATGAATTCACTGTTTTCTGTTCTGTTGGTCAGCTTTTCGTCGGACAGAAGTATGATGTCCGGACCCTTCCCACTACCATCAGCAGGGAGGCATTTGAGGCCATAATTAGAGTGATGGAGAGAGGCCAACAGGAGATGTCCAGGAGCAAACCAGTGGAGGACATTCCTGCCTCGGGGTCCCAGTCCAGCATTACTACAGACAGCAGCTCTGGCAGTTTTGTCAAGGATTCTATTTATGGACATTTTCTACTTTTTGGAGAACAGGCTACAGACTCTGGACTGCTGAGTCAGAGCTCCCACGATTCATTTTCAGAAGGAGAGGAGACCACACTCAGCTCCGTGGGTGCAAAGAGCCGTAGGGATTTGGTCAAGGACCTAACATTACTCCAGATGTGCTATAAGCTGGACCAGAACTGTCTTCCTCCTGTCTACTGCTTACTTCCAATCAGGTGAAAACAAATGTGCTGATCATAGTTTATGGTATGGGGTCAGATCATGTCACGATTTATTCTGTTATATTAAAATATGTTTTGGTTTTCAGTCAAAAATGAGCAGGCCTTTGAAATATATTTTGTTGAGCCGTGAACTTACATTATTATCCCAAATGTTTCCAACAATCCGTAACATTACTTTAATGAAATAAAGGGCATTTCCCCACCAGCTCCAGTCAGCAGTCAACACAGAGCATAAACACCTGATAATGGAGGTCACCTCCACAGATTGCTCCTCAGGGACAAATAATGTTTTTTGAATTCAGTTGAATTCAATTGGATCACTGCTGCAGTCAGGTTGATGAACAGGAGTGATGATAAATCCACTTTTTAATCCCAAAAGTTAAAGAATCATTTCTGAGCTCTTCTAACAACGGTAAACAGTTCCGGATCAGAGCAGAGTCTGATGTGACGGTGTTTATTCCTCTGGAGGAATCTGGATCTGCACTGACTCTCCTCATCCTCATCTCTGGCTTATCATTCTGTGTCAACAATCAGTAGGTTCAACATCTGAAAAATATGAACATAAATGTACCAATCCCATTCATTATCTCTTGATGGCATTCACAGCTTTCAACATCCTGACATATTGAGTGTGGACAGGAAGCGCAGGGAACAGGCCAGGAAGGACTGGAGCACTACCTGCCAGAGGGTGTGGGGAATTCTACAACGCAACGCGTCTGAGGCACTTGGGCAAGCGGAGGCATCACTGTTACTTCGAACAAGTAGGGTTGGAAAACTTCTGCAGTTCTGTATATGATAGAAGTTTCTCCTTAATCCCCTGGAACACAGAAATTATTCCACTGTGCTGTTTGATTAATTTTTACAGGTGATTCAGAGGTGCAAGTCTGGAAAAATGGCAGTGAAACCCATGGATAATACTTAAGAGCTTTGAAAAGCTGATACATAAGAGGTTTTCAATCAGATTTTTTGGTTTAATATGCAGTTATGCAGTGACACAATCTCATTTCTATGGGGACATGCTAATTTCTTAATTTTGCAAATGTGTAACATGAAACTTTCTAATGTCAAGATAATTCAAGATGATTCAACAGCTTGATCAATCCAATCAACAGCTGAAAGCGTATCTTTATCTAATTTTTATGTGTAGTTCTCGACTGGGAAGTAGAGACAGGTCTGCAGTCGGTAGATGGGGCTCCACCAGAGGAGCACTGCCACTGCTACAAGAGACTCATCCCGGATCTTTTCTACAACCTGAAGAATGAACATGCAACAAATTACACCGACCTCCTGAAGGGGCAAGCCCAGCTCGATCCAGTACTCAACGCAGCACACCAGGAATTCATGGACCGGCTTCACAGAAAGGTTTTTTCACTGTTAGAGGAAGCAAACATACAGACGCTGTAGGAATCGCATTTACATTTCAAATTATATTCAGGCCTACAGTCAGATCAAAACCGAATCACCTGGCGAGTGACAGCCTGCAAAGTGATGTTAGCGATGGAGTTTCCCCTGGTGGATGTTTGGTAGCTTGATAAGAAACACAAGACATCCTTGTAGATTGCATTGTCTCTTCTGTACATCTGAAACGTTTCTATGCATCCAGCTGCGCCACACCAACATCTATGAGCGGAATGTGGGGTGGGGACGGAAAGGCCTGAACCCTAAACACAATCGCTCTCACCAGTTCTACATCGAGCGAATCTCCTCCCACTTTCAACGGACAGTAATCAACTCCCTCAACAAGTACTAACATGCACTAAAATGGAAATGTTTCATGAATTAGTAAATACGTCTGGGTTGTACGAGTTAACTACAGCTACTTTATGTGCTTTTACTTTTCCAGAGTAGTGAAGGTCACCAAAACTCAAAGCCCTTTCGATGCTCTGAGGAGAAAAGCCGTCAGAGTGCGTGTGCAGGAGGAGATACAGTGTCATGTCAACTATGGACTCCATCTGTGAGTAGGTTGTTGCCTCTTGTGTCCATCACCAGTTTCTAGAGCTCGATATACAGCATACTGTGGTGTGACTGTTTTCACACTTGCATACAATCAACTGGGAGTAAATTCAGAGAGCAACCACAGAGTAACTACACTTTAATAGAATAAATGTATTTCCATACATGCTTTAGTTGCAGTTGAACTCTAGCGAGATTTCCCTCTATTCCTCAGGTGGAAGGGCTGTACTTTGAGGCAGAGCTTCTTAGCTGATGTAAAGGAGACAGTGGTCCAGTCAAGAACCAGTCCCATCCTCCTGTTGGGGCCTCCAGGCTGGGGAAAGAGCACCACCATGGCTGCATTAGCACAGCTAGCACCCTCCTGGCTACCAGGGTGAGATGTTGCAGAGCAGATGATCACAACATAAATCTGTCAACGTACAGATTTTCTGTTAAATTCATGGGACATCTTAAAATCCCAAAGCCATACTCCAAATGCTTTTTAAGTTATGAATTTTTGAAGCTTGCAGCATTTTTGTGTTTCTTTGTATATGCATTCTAAACCTTACCAGTCATTTATTTTGCACTTTGTTGGATTGAAATCGATCCTGAAAATTAATGTGGGACACTACAGAGACATGACAACACATATTAATTTAAATAGCTGACTGGTAAAGGTATTCAAATGAATGTTAAAAATTAAGTCATTCAACAAAGAAAAATAAAATTTATATCCCCACCAGTCTTTATTTTCTTGCTAACTGGAGAGCCACAGATCATGTGAAATATATCCTCAAAGCTGCTAATTTTTTGTACATTTTACTGGCTATGATGATGGTTTTATTTCATCTGTAGCTATTTGTGCTGTGTTGACTTTCAGGTTTTCTATCTGTCTGGAACCTACTGAGCCTGTCCTGTTCACTGGGTTCTGGACATTTTCAGGGTTAAAGCTTGTAATGCTTTGGTTAGTTGCTATTAGATGATCCTGTCATCCTGTTCTTTGTGTCTGGACAGAATGTTAACATTAGCTCCTTAGCTCAATGCACATATTATTTTGCAGTTTCAAACTCAGAGATCATTCTATTTCTGACAATGTCATCATTCAGATCTGTGAAGATATTGGTGCACTTCATTGGCTTCACTGGAGAGAGCAGGAATATTCGTCTGGTCCTGCAGAGTCTTTGTGTCCAGCTGGCTGAAGCCTACTGTCCCCGCATGCAACTGTCAGAGGTACTGCGCTGTCTCCAGTCAACACAAAGCCATAAGATCTCCCCTGACTGACATTGAGTGCAGATGTCGTACTTGAAAAGTTCAGATTAGCAGCAAACAGTGACCACAGACCTTTGTGATGTGTCTGCTTCTGAATTGTGTATTTGCCTTTATTAAGAGTAATTCTGGTCTGACTGGTTTAATTGTCTCAGATTGCCTGGTATACATGTTGATTCTAGGTATATAACATTATTCTTCTCCTGCAGGACCTCTCTCAGCTGATCAATGAGTTCCACTCCCTGCTGGGCCTGGTGGGAGCAGAGCAGCCCCTGGTGGTCCTGCTGGACGGGTTAGATGAGCTGTCTGAGGAACATGGTGCAGACCTGTCCTGGGTCTCAATCCCACTTCCTCCAAATGTCCGCCTCATCCTATCTGCAACCTCTGACTCCCCCTGCACTCACACCCTGCAGGTCAGTAGAGTTTAATTGAAAATGGGAAAAAAGAGGATAACAGCGTATAAAATCAACAGCTGCTCTTGAAGGCAGTGAAAAAATGTCAAATGAGGTTAATAGAAGTTAAAAGTGGAAGTGTGAGGAAACAGCCGTTGCGCTGCTCTGTCTGAAGTTAAAAATGTACCTACCAACACCTGTTAAGCTTACTAGCAGGAATGTACAAATGAAAATGTGCGGTCAGCTTTGCTTATTGTGTTTAGGTCTACAGTGTGTCGCCTTTACAAAGAGGTTGTAGAACCATTGTTCCTGTTTAGAGACTGACACTTAAAACTTAAACTATACTAAAGTGCCACTGTTTAGATGGATAAACCACTGTTAAACATTGAAAAGTCACAGCATGTGACCTTCTTTGCCTCCTCCATGAGCAGGCTTCTCTTACTTTTGCTGTATAGAGTTTCCACAGTAATTCCACTTGTTCCGCTGTTACCTGGGTTGAAAATCAGGTCAGTTGTCTCTGGCCCTGGGTCATCGGAGGGCCCACTAACCTTTAAAATAATCTGCTGGTTGTTCCAATAAAAGCTTCTTCAATCACAAAGACACAATGCCAACCACCCTAACCTGTCCTGCTTCTTCCTGTCTGATTTCTATCTTTGCTTTGACATGTCTTGTGTCTCTGCATCTCTCTCTGTCTGATTAGCTTTCATATCTTTGCCTGTTGGACTTTCTAAATGGAGACTGCACAGAAAGTTTGCTTGATTCTGTGCCCCCATGGTAGCAATGCAATGGTTGAGGAGGCTGAACTGACCACTTTCAAATTATGTCCATATACATTCAACCATGTTTTGCATATTTTGTTAAAATGATGCATGCAACAATTTTTGATACACAAAGTCATGTGTAATTTGTGTTGACAAGGACTTTGTCTCTCCCTGACCTTCCCCCGTCAGTCTGCCCATCCCACAGTCCTGTCCCTCCCTCCCCTCAGTCCTGACGACATCACAGCTGCATTAGTGTCCAAGCTGTGGACGGACAAACGGTGTCTGCAGGAGCAGCAGTGGCAGCTGCTGGTCCAGGCTTGCCTGTCCTGTCCCTGCCCTCTGTATCTGGAAGCAGCTTATTCTGAGAGCATGCTCTGGACCTCCTACTCCCCCCAGGCCAGCCTCAGCCTTCCAGCTAGCCTGGAGGGCTTCTACCTCAGCATGCTTGCTCGGCTGGAGAGAGAGCTGGGGAGGGAGCTGCTGAGACGAGCTTCTTCTCTGATTTCCCTCTCCCGTTGGGGTGTCACTGAACAGGTGGAGTAAACAGAAAATAAAAAACAGAAATGTAAAATATAATTATTGAATTAAGGGGAAGCGTGCTAATATTTCTTCACAAACAACCTTGTATACATCCGCTCACTTTGGTCTTTGTATTGGCATGATGGTATCAAGACAACCTTACTATGAAAACAAGAGGCAGAGCAAAGTCAGTGTTCACCAAGAAATAGTTAATAGATTGCATGTAACCACGAGTTGGCATTTTTATATTTCTGTCTATGTTTGAAGATACAGTGTGTTAATAAGTGAGCGTTTGATGTGATGGCAGGTATATATTTTTTTTTTAAATTTTGTACAGGGCCATATGTCATATGTTCGGTGGCTTGACCCTGTTTCCAGTCTTTTCAGCTTAGCTGGGGTAATAATAGCTCATACTGAACAGACATGATATTCATGTCTTCTCATCTCATTTCAGAGAGACGGTGTTTTTCCCAAAACCCAAGCTAATGCTGCAAATAGCAGTATTTCAGTTATCCTGTAGAAGGCCAGATGTTATCCAAGGCCTTCACACCAGAGTGAAAGTGGTGTTGAAATTCTGATCCAATTCATTCGTTTTCATGTCCATCATCAGGAGTTACTGGACCTATTGGCCAAAGATGGGAAGGTGCTCCAGGAAGTGACCAGCTGTCACTCCTCCTCCAGCCACCCCAGGGTGCCTTATGTCCTGTGGGCTAGACTGAAACATGGCCTCGGTTGTCATCTAACTGAGGTTAGGACAGATGGGACGTGGGTGTGCCGCTGGACGCATTTTGAGCTGAGTCGTGTGTGCATAAAGCGTTACTTAAAAACAGATGAGTCCCGCATGGCTGTGCACTCTGATTATGCTGACTACTTCAGAGACAAGTCGCAAGACGCACACATATTTCAGCCTCTCGCTTGGACACTGGATGAGGAAGAGGATGGTGAAGGGGTGACTAAAAGTTACAGATTCAATCTGAGAAAGCTTCATGGGTTGCCCTACCACCTGGTCCACTCAGGCCAAATCCTGCCCTTTCTCTCTGAATGCATTTTCAACTATGAGTTCCTGCTACATAAGGCCTGGGGTCTGTCTGTCCTGGACATCGAGGAGGACCTGAACAAAGCTGTGCTGCCAGACAAGTAGGTCCTAACAGAGGACAGACAGGAGGATGTCCTGGTGTATATAACATTGACGATACATGGCATCGATGAGTTATATCATTCTTTTAAACGTGTTTTGCCATTTAAGCAGCTAGTAGTCTCTCAGTCAAAACAAAACAAGACATGAATCGTGTTGGATCGTAGGAGTTGTTGTCTTCATTTTTACTTATTTTAACTACTGCCAATGAAAATCTATCTATGACAATCAAGTAGAAAGGTTCATAAACATGTAATGTTTTAAAGTTTCATTCAGGTGATGTTTCATCTCTTTCATCGGCCTCCTCGATTTCTGACGCTGTTCTGGAAGTTAAAGCAACGGGCGACTATATGAAATAAACATTAATGATGTCCTATTCCTGACATTATACTCCAGTCTGTCCTTTCTCCACTGCATGTAGTATCCCCTCTGTTCATTTGTCTCTCCGTAGGGTGCTGGTGGATGTTGAGGTGCTGTCCTCTGCTCTGGAAATGTCCAGAGCGGTTCTACTGAAGGACCCCTGTCAGCTCGCCTCCCAACTCATGGGTCGACTGGGACAAATGGTTATTGAGGACCGTCCTGTTGCTAAAGGTATAGTTTGACAGAATCTGCCTTTAAATTGTGCATGTCAGTATTTATTAACAGTATGTGTCATATATTATACTGGATAAGGTTTATGATATAGCATGATCTGATATTGCTGTCTTGCTGTTATTGCAACAACATCACAGTTAGTGCAGAGCTTTGCGTCTCAGGAAAAATACCTGAAAAAATATGAACATGGGAGAAGTGAGCCGTGGAGACACGTGGTTAATGTTGGGAAATGATGTATTTTAACCCAAACCATGAACATTTACTAAACCTAACCAAGGTTTTGTTGTAAAGCTAACCAAACTGCAACAAACACTGGAATTAAGAAGTCAGCCAGGCCTAAAGACACAACACACTCATACCATCCGCTCAGCCTGGCCAGTTATCAGATCCTGTTTTCAGTATTTTTCTGATTATTGGAATCAGTGTTTTTTTAATCTGATTGTCAAAAAATGTATTTATTTAAACACTCCTTTGGATCTAGCATTGCATTGCATTGTAATCTGGAAAGTAACTAGTAACTTAAGTTCATGAAATTGATGTAATGAGTAAAAACTAAAAAAAAAAAACACGTAATAGAGTGGAAGTGCCAAAATAAAAATACTCAAGTTAAGTACAGCTACCTCAAAACTGTACTTTAAGTACAGTGCTCAGTGCTTAGTAACTGACTAAATGTACTCATTTACATTCCATTATTGTGTGTGACCCAGGAGACCCGCTGAAGTTCAGTGACCTCCATGATTTACTGGCTCAGTGTATGCAGTCCTCCCTGCCTGTGTTGTTGCCCTCCTCCACCTTTCTGTTTCCCCCAGGAGGCCTCCAACCCATCCTGCTGGCAGGTACGCCGATGCATATTTACTGCCTCGTCTACCTGGTTGTTCGTACTATATTCTGTGCAGATGACATCTGTTGCATTAATGTCCATCCTGGATGAGAGATACCTCCCCTCTTGCTCTTCCTGACCTTTACTGATTTTTTCCCGGGTGAAGTTTGTTTTCTGTTTTGTTTGTTTGTTTATTTTATTTTATTTTTTGTCGGGGGGTGGCTGATTCAGATAAGGGGCTGCCTTATCTGAATCAAGTATACAGCTGTATACAGCCAGTATTTAAGCTAGGTGACAGTCGTCACCACACCTACTTTAACTGTAAATGTAAGAAACACAGTGAGTATAAATTCAACTGTTTGCTACAACTGTATAATGAAATGATCCATTTGATCACTGATTAGATAATGGTGTGTTTGCTAACCAGGTCACATGACCAACGTGGCCGCCCTGGGAGGGGGGCAGAGAGGACCCTTGGCTGTCACCAGTGAATCGGATGGAAGCCTGAGGTTTTGGGATTTGGTGCAGAGGCGGATCATCAGGAGCCTGGACCCAGTGGGGGGAGTTGTGGGCGATTCTCTCTTGCTGGGTCTGGATGATAGGATGCTTATAGTCTGCATGGGGCAAAGTCTACAGGTTGGACAATACCGAGTTTGACTGTTTGGTTTAAATGAAGAGGAGCTGTCATTTTCACTACCATGTCACATGAGGGAAACGTATAACCACGATGTTATTACGAACTCTAGTGATAAATAACACAATGTAAGGACAACTTACTAGCTTTTAGGTTCGATCAAGATAAAAACATGTGTGTATGGTATAAATCAGAGTTTAAAACCACTGTAAAGCATGTTGTTGCACAATTCAAATTTATGATTCTGCCGTATAACCTGTGGCTCTGTTTCAGGTGAGAGAGGTTGAGTCTGGGCGAGTTGTGTATTCAGAGAGTGATTCTGTGGATGTTCCCATAGTCACCACAACATGTGAAGGACAGCTGCTGGTGGTCTGCTATGATGGTGGTGATCTAGTCAAGGTATTGAAAGCTTGAGCTGTAATCTACCTGCCCAGCACCAAACAACAGATAGACAGAGACAGATCAGTCTAGCTGATGTGCACAGTGGAACATTTAGCAGCAAGAGACACAGATATTTGTCACAGGAGTTGTTGGAGTGGGCTAAAAGGAGAGTGAATATTGAACAAACATTAATCGGGTGGATGCAAACACAACTCCAAATGAATGTTGATGTTGCTCTATGTCTGCTGGATGTGAAGATTGGCAAATGTTTGCTACATAATAATGTTAATGTGTTCATCTTGTTCTGCTGCCAAGCCTACAAGTGTCTAGCTGCCTATAAACTTTAGAAAGCGAGATTTATATGTTCATAAAGTTGATATTTTCATATGATCATGTCTAAGGTAAATGTGTATCTCGCGTGTGTTTGTCAGGTTTTGGACCTGGCCTCCTCCTGCTCTCTGTTGCACTGCGTTAACCTTTCCATGGAGCGGCAGGCGCTCCACAAAGACCGTGCCATTCTGCTCTCCAGCAGCTCCATCAGAGACTACGTCCTCTTTGCCTACAGGTCAGACAGAATCAGTTCAGACCCAGGACAGGATCAGACTGTTGCCATGTCTTTTGGGTTATGCTGAGTACAACCTCGATTATGTAGAGGTTGGGACGCTGTGTCAAACGTAAATAAAAACAAGACGCAGTCACCTGTGTTAATGACATGAGTGGAGCCCATGGTAATCTCCTTTATGCAATCATGTGTTTGTCATAGTGTTGAACCTCGCCCTATCCTTGCTTGTGATTGACTGACTTTTAAGATGTCCCTTTTATACCCAGTCATGATACTGTCACCTGTTACCAATGAGCCTGTTTACCTGTGGAATGTTCCAAACGTGTTTTTGGAGCATTACACGATTTTCTCAGTCTTTAACTGCACAAAGGCGTCGCAGCCATCAAATTCACAATAAACCTATTTCCAAAAATCAATGAAGCTGATGAGGTCAAAAATCACATATATAGTGTATGTAATGTTTTCTTTTATTTTATACTGCGTCCAGCTTTCTTGGAATCAGGGTTGTATTGATGGTCCTTCGTGGAATTTTGATACTTTTGATAGTAGAACTTTGCTAATTATAATAATGTCAAATTCAGATTAATTTTGCCCTCCTCACTTTGTGTTTCTACAGTTCCCTGCTGTCTGAGAGCAAAGCCGTAGTTTGATTTATGTTGTGTTTTTTAATAGGATAAAAAATGTCACCTGATAATAAGGATGTATATAATTTATATTATGTATAAGATAGATAGAATTTAAGCAAAACAACAAACCAATATGAGTCACAAAGCAACACAACAGCTTGATTTTTCAGTTCCAGTGTTGCTCCTGGAACAGTCTTAATTATAGTGTAATAGGACCAACACTAACTAAGGTGATATCGGATCAATCCTGCAAGGGCACAGTAATAATATATTAGGCAACCCAAAGGTATCAGCATTTCTCTTAACCCAGGTAAAAGACACTGTCCAGAGAAATTTTGGTGTGTCAGATCCTAGCAGTACACTGGGAATTTCAAATCATGGTGATCTAAGCAGCATCACATTCAAAATGCATGAGCCGCAAGTGTCACTGCCAGCGACCTTGGTCTTAAATAATATCACATAACCCTTTGTTAACAAGCTGTGAAATCAGGCCTCCACAGTATCCTGACAAATGTCACCACTGGCATGGAAAACAGTCGTGAATTATTAAGACAGACCACTACTCAGGTGCCTCAGCAGTGTAATATAGCACGGTGGTGGATGTCCTCATGGCGTGTCTCCTGTCACACACATGAATGATACTGAAGCTGATGGTCAGGGGATAACAAATTATAAGAATTTTTCTTCATTCTGTTACTGTCTAATTAAAACCGCATTAAAGGCAGTGGCATGGATGCTTTCAGAGTAATTAGCACAGAAGCCAATCCTTCACACCTGACAGGAGGAGGTGTCGGACAAACAACAAACTAGGTCACCGTTCTTTGGTGGTAATGTAAGACGACAGGGATGTTAATAATGTGGAACGACTCAGAGCATCAGCTCATTTACATTTCGCTCACTCCAGTCTGTCAGTGTTCAATGAAAGCTCAGACGAATGAAAATTCAGTCATCACCTCCCCACATGTCGATGGAAAGTCAAATGAAGTTTTTTAGTCCACAAAACATCTCTGGAGCTTTACAACAAAACAGCGTTGCAGCGTTATCCTAAACAACTGAAGTAAAAATTTCATTTTTGGGCAAACTTTTCTCCTTTAATCAATATCAGCACTTGTAGAGGAAGTGATTAGTGAGTGAAGTAAACAACTTGCAATGGTTCATAGATTTAAGACTAAGCCTCTAAAATCCAAATTAACTCACATTTTACATAAACAATTTAAAATGCGTGGTAACAAACTACTTCTGGGCCCATTTGCCTTGTTCCATGCAATAAAGTAATTATAGACATGATTTGGTCTACATTTACAGGAGAAAAACAACCTTAATATACAGAAAATCACAATTTCAATTGAGAAAAATCATCAAAGGGGTTGCTCAAATTACCACATGTCAGAACCACATTGATGGAGCCTGTTATCATTTACTGGATCAATCCAATATACTTACTGCTCCAAGTGCTCCGAGTCTGGATTGAGCAGTAGTTAATTATGGCTCTGTAATCTGGAGACTGTGTAACCCCCCTCTACTTGTGCTACACTACATTATAGCAGTGGTTTTAAAAAAGATGACAAAATTTGGACCACAGATCCTCGTCTGGTAAGAATTTTCAATGATGTACTTAACTATACTTCACCTGGATCTTGAAATGTACCAGCATGCAATGAGAAATTGAGAGCTGCTCACAGCTGATAAAAAGTAACAAGTAGCCAGTAACATCTCAGAGCTCTTTAAAATGACGTCATGAACATGACAAATCATTGTGCTGGCCATAAAAAAAAATGCCCTCTCTATATACCAGAAGATGAAACAGACTGCTGTCTCCTCAGGTCTGGTGGCGAGGCAGCAGTATTCAGTGCCAGAGGAGGTTTGGTGCTGTCTATCCTGTCTGCTCAACATGATTCTGCCTCTATACAAGCTGTGGAGATGACTGAAGACTACCTGCTGCTCTTTTGCAGGTACACTAACGCTGGTGCACCCTAATGTACGGTTACTTTATAACAAATGCAGGCACAATCCCTGTATTTGTTATAAATTCCAGGAGCTCTGTGCGAATGTGTTTGTGTCTGAATAGTGTCTTATGTGAATTACAAAAACATATTTGATGTTCCTGAAATATTTGGGTGGATTCAGTGCAAAGAATTGAATGACATGCAATCTTATAAAACATTGTTGGAGGGATCAGTGACGCCACACTGAAGTGAAACGTTCTCCACCCACGTTGTACTTCGTCTGTGCCAGATACCCATACAAGAGAGGCAGTGACATCATCCATATCGAGGTCTTCAGCACCGTCTCCTTCCTCTACCTGCGGTCTATACTGGGCTGCAGCCAGGACTGCATTTCCCAGGTCTCTGTCAACCGAGCAGGGACACATGCTGTTGCCTTCTGCCCCTCCCCTCGTACCGGCATCACTGAACTGGTCACCTGGAACCTGGAGACAGAGGACCACAAACATATCACCCGTTTCCCTGCAGTAGTGACAAGAGGTCTGTATTTATAGCTGAGCTGTTGTTGTGAGGCATGGATAAGTGTGTGATCCAAAGGGCAACTGTCTGATCGTAGCTTAAAATTTCTTACTTGTGCTCCATGTGTGCCATTAGTAAGAGCTACACTCATAATTCTTGGAGTTCGGAGGGTTTTTTATATCACCTTTCCACACACAACCGAAAAAGTGTTAAAAAAAAAAATAAAGGGGGGCGAGGGTGAAAAAGCTTGTTGTCTGCTCTAATGTAAGCTCCTAACCTTAACATGCCTAGCTATCGAGCTTACTCCTTATGTTGGTCAGTTCACTCTTCGAAGGCTAAGAATTGGCATATGATTAGTTGAGTTTAGGATAACATTAGCGGCCTTTATCAGCCATTATTGAACGTGGAGAAGTTTACCCAGATGAACCTCCCATGGAGTTCTGTGTGTTTTCTTACTGTACCAACAGGAGGGCTAATTAGCCATAGGCTACAAGAACAATGTTGCCTCTTTGTTGCAGAAGACACAGTATTGTGTTTGCATGATATCATGTATGCAGCCATGAAATGCATATTCAAGAACAGAACCAAAATGTTTGGAGACAGATCTTATTATCTTGTTGGGATTTCAAATGAAATCAACGTGTGACTAAAATTGAGAAGGTGCTTCTGTCTACTTCGGTCTGAAATCAGACTCACTGTTCAAAACAGTAAGCAGACATTACATAATCCTTACTTTCCTTCAAGAGTAACTACACCCAGGGCATGTCCTGCTGGAGCTGCCATTTAGTCCTAATATTTTACCCTGCCACAACACAGCCAGGTGAGGTCACAAGTACAAAAAGGCCGCACCTGACCAAACCCAACATCTTTTTCCTCCACCCTTAAAGCCATGTCATGTCCATTCCATTCAGGCCTGTGTTTGGATCTGCGCTTCTGCCTGGGGATCTGCACCAGAGAGAAGTATCTTCACCTGTGGGATCTGACCTCCAGGATCAGTGACCAGACCCTGACCTATAACACCCATAAGATGAGGAGTGACGGCACAGAAGAGGTCATCCCAATGGGGAAAACCCCGAGGTATGTGTTGAGATGTGTTTTGATGATTGCTTCTATCTAACTGTAATGTCTTTTTTAATAAACTTCTACTGGGTCATTCTGATGTATTATACATAACTATACATTGGCCCTTTAATTTATTTGTCAGTGCCATTCACTTTTATAGGCTGTCTTTGATTCAGACTATTTCAATACAGTTTCAGCAGGTGTTCCACATGTACAGACTCTCAGTGAAATGTCACTTTAGGCACAGTCAGCCAGTAGAAACAGTGATGGACTGTGTTTGTTAATTTAATGTAATTAATTGAAAGAATTATTTTGAAAGCAATTCTTATATGGAGTATTACACCCAACTAAAACCAGAAGTATCCCATTCCTGGACAATCCTCCGTATGTATTATTCATCATCCACATCAGAAAGGCAAGCGACATCACATCATTTTTCTGTGCTCATTGTTTGTTTTGTTGCACTGAAAAGCAGCCCAACCACTGACCACTCTGGTCACTGGGGCAATGGAGTGACATGGAGTCAACATGGACAAAAGAACTGGTTAAGAATAAACCACAAGTAGAAAAGAGCCATTTTTACTGTTCACAGCTGTTTTTCCAGTGGTAGTCTGGCATGGAGATATCCACAGGGGTTAACCAGTTTGCCTTTCTTAATCAGAGATTTTATTTATTTATTTATTTTATTTTATTTTTTTGCCACGTGTCCACTCTGAATTTAAAACACATCTTTAAATAAACCAACTTATGAATGGTAATTATAGCTGATTTGCCCTGTCATTTCTTTTCTCCAAGCTTTTTGTCAACAGCCTGTACTTTTTTCCACTATGTATAGTATTATAAATACCTAGCTAATTGTAGGTACAGTTAGCAGCAGTTGGCAGTTATTTAGCCGCTGGTACAAGTCTTTATCCAGCACGAAACTCTGTAAATCATGAGAGTTGGAGCTGAGCAGCCTGAGGAAATCATGCTCATTAATCACCATAATGTCTGATCCAGTTTCAGCCGACATAGTTAGCGGTGTGTGACGCGCTGTACAGTGACATGCACTTTTTCGCGGGAGATTGTACTCAACCAAGTTGCATATAGTGCATTCCCTATTACAAGCCAGTGTACTTTTGAATTGACTTTTTTGCTCTTTTGTATTTGGAAGAACGGGTTGTAACGTACTCACCATGACATATTCCAAAAAGTCACTAGTATTCAGCATTATAAAGTGTTAATTTTGGTATGATTATGCATTAATGACAACTTAACACAGCTTTTCTATTAGGATATGTTACCACTATAATGGAGGGATGATTTGACAAATTGTAATGACCATTTCAGTCATGATGCTGTTGTGATTATTTTAATAATTTGTCCGACTGAATCATATCATTGTGTTTGCTCTTATTGACATCTTTGACTTCTCCACTTTTGATGACAGTGAATATGTGTCATAAAGGTATCACAATCAGCACTTTGATGGTTCATACCATGTATTTGCGCTGTTGGTTCCCTCACCTTTGCTGGAGTCTGGCTCCCTCTTCTGGCAGGTATGCTTTGTGCCGCTCCATCAGAGCTGGGACAGTGTCCGTGTGGAACCTGACCAGACGGCGTTTCACCTGCCGACCTGTCAGAGTGGAGCACGGCCTCTACAGCAGCACTGATGTCATGCTCGCCCATGACTTCAAACTTTACATCTTCACAGACAGAAGCAGAAACAGCAGCATGGACCCATCATATCGATTCCAGGTCAGACTGTGTTTGAAGTACAGTTTCTTAGATTCATCTTCTCATTTGGAGTCTGGTTGTTCAGTAGGGTGTGAGTTGGATGGAACCTTAGATTATAGTGTATAGTAACACTGATACATTATGTCTGACCTCCCAGACTCTTCTGGTTTATGACTTGATTAAGCAAAGTTATGTAAGGAGACAGACCGGGCTCGCAGTCATTCCCTGTCCTCAGCACGAGTACCGTCTTCTGGAGGACGGACGGACTCTTCTGGGCCTATCAGAGACCAGGTGAGAGTTAACCTATGAAGCACTGGAAGCATGAAAAGTCTGCAATTATGAGGATATTTCACAACATATGAGAGTAGAAAAGGTCTTGAAAATGTGGAAATTGATGGTACGGTTTCTATATTGAATGATGGTTCACTTTATGACATGCAGTTGTTTAAATTCACAGTATGTAACTTCTGCCACTAGGGGTCTTTCGATCATCAGAGGAGCGGTCGTCTTTATTGTTAAGCAACCAACATTGATGATGAAAATGTGTCAGTATCACATTATGTTGAGTCATGTTCGCCGACTTCCTCCCTCACTGATATGATTATGTTTTTCTAGAAGTTAGGGTGACAGGCGACCAAATAAAAAACCCATTTACCTTGTATGGAATTATATATGTAAAACAAAGGTCGTGTTTTTTCTAAAAGGTTTTTTTGACATTTCAATGCAGAAATGTTAAGTATTATATCTTTAATTTGAGGCTATTGAGGCTTGATGACCCAGACACCCTACAGTACATACAGTCCCCTCCAAATCAATTGGAACGGCGAGGCCAATTCCTTTATTTTGGGTGTACACTGAAAACATGCGGGCTTGATATCAACAGATGAATATGAGACAAGAGATAAGTATGTCAGCTTTAATTTCCAGGTATTTACATCTAGATCTGTTAGAAAACTTAGAACATGGAATCATTTGTAACGGAACAGCAGTTTTTTTAGATGAGCAAAAGTATATCAACAGGTAGACTTAAAATAGATTAGAGTGAATAATACTTAATATTTAGTTGGACATCCTTTGCCTGCAATAACTGCATCAAGCTTGCGACCCTCTGACATCAACAAACCTTTGCATTCTTCTTTTGTGATACTTTCCAGGCTTTCACCATAGCCTCTATCAGCTGTTGATTGTTTAGGAGGATTTCTCCCCTCTCCTCTTTAGCAGGATGAAATGCATGATCTGTAGGGTTTCAGTCTGGAGACTGACCCAGCCGGTCTAAAACCTTCCACTTCTTTCCCCTGATGAACTCCTTGGTTGTTTTGGCAGTGTGTTTTGGGTCATTGTCTTGCTGCATGGTGAAGGATCTCCCAATCAGTTTGGTGCCATCTCTCTCTAAGCTGGCAGACAAAAATCTAATCGAAATCATCAGTGAAGATGAATGAGCCCATCCCAGAAGAAGCCATGGTATTACCTCCACCTTGTGGAGATGAGCTTGTGTGGGGGGGATCATGAGCAGATCCTTTTCTTTCACCACACACTATCCTTTCCATCATTTTGGTAAAGGTTCATCTTTTTCTCATCAGTCCATAAAACTTTGTACCAGAACCTATGAGCCTCATCTCTGTACTTTTAGCTAATTCCAATCTGGCCTTCCTATTCTCATTGCTAATGCGTTGCATCTTCTGGTGTAGACTCTGTACTTTTGTTCCCGAAGTCTAGGGCAAACAGTGGGTTGTGATAACTGACGACTGTTGACAATTTCCTTCATTTACCAGTTCAACATCTGTTGCTGTGTACATCAGTGGTTTCTCTCTTCTTCAGCACATTCCAAATGGTTGGAAGAGAATGCTTTTCTCCCATACACAGCTCTCTGGTCTTCATGTTGGTTACACCTTTTTAACTATAAATGCAGTCGGCAAAGGCAAAACCCAAAGCTGAAACTGAGAGTAGACATTCAACGCTTTTTATTGTATGAATAACCAATGTAATGGGACCCACCTGGGTAGCAAAATACACCTGTCAGTCACATGTTCCAATAATTTTGCTCACTTGAAAAATGGGTGGCTTCAAACAAAAGGTGCTATCTTTTAAGTATTTTAGCAGATCTAGAAAATAAAAATAAAGGAATTGGCACCGCTGTTCCAATAGATTTGGAGAGGACTGTCTACAGAACCCCAGTTAAATTTCTCTGTGTTGGATGTTGTTGCAGAGATCATCTTATCCTGTGGGATCTGGACTCTGGCTATGTCAAACATGAGATCAAACCATCCCACAGAGGGTCGCTTGTGTGCAGCAGCTCAGTCCAAGAGCTGCAGCCTGATGTGACACCACGCAGAGACACATGTGAGCTGCCGGATTCCTCCAACTGTAAACACGTATTTCCATGATGCTGGAAAATTTAACTATTTAAAATTTCACATTTGACTTGATTGATTTACAGAGTGCAGTATCAGCCATAATTGTCCACAAGATTGTATGATGACATTTATGTTGTAAATCCCTAAGTTACATACACTAAACTATGCACACTAATTAATAAATGATTCTAAAACAAAAACAAACTATTCATGGTAGACTGTTGAGGATGAGCTGAGGAGTCTCCCAGCCTGAGTAATGAAGCTGATCTGTAGTCTGGTAGTGCAGCAGCAGATACTTCTGTATCTGTTGTCAGATGGCAGCAGGGTGAACAGACTGTTTCTGGGTGCGTGTTGTTTAGTATCTTTGGGCTCTGTGCAGACATCTCATTGCACTAATGTCACTGATGCTCTGTAGATGATACCAGTGATGTTCTGGTGCTTTGAATCCCCCACTGTTTGTGGTGTTTGCAGTCAAGTTGCTCAATTACTCAGTTGTCAAGAATTTGGTTCTGAAATGGGACTTCTGTGGGAATTCTTCTAATTCTGCACTCAGTGGTGAACAACTCACCGTTGGGTTTACTCATATTTGTATATTAATATGTGTATTTGTTTGCCATAATGAGAGGAAACAACAGCAAACAAACATAGATGTTTATGCCCATAAAACATCAACCCATAAGGGTTGTGTAGCCCTTTCACAGACATATATTTTGAGCTGTGAAGCTATAAAAATCATCATCGCTTCCTTTAATATAAAAAACTATAATTGATGGTTTGCTGCTATAAAAACATCTTGTTGAATAAGTCTGCACTGATGTGGCTCAGGAGGAAAAGCCAATGACCAATCAAAAGGTCCATGGCTCAATCCACGGCCTCTGCAGTCTACATATGAAAGTGTCATTGGGCAAGACACTGAACCCCAGATTGATCTCTGGGGTGTCTTGCATGTAATGTTGGAAAGTGCTTTGAGTGGTCACTAAGACTAGAAAGACGCTGTATAAGTACAGTTCATTTACCATTTGATATCTGGTTGGATGATAGCAGAGGTCTGGATAGGTCCTCTCGCAGCCTATCATTCTCAGTAACTTTGATTTTTCCTCCCTGCCACAGTGATGCCGTGGGACATCCGCACAGAGAGCCAGTCTGCAAAGAAAAGGAGGTTGGAAAGAGAGGCACAGAGGGAGAGAGAGGCGACGAGGAGGCTGGACAGAGAAAAATACAACTGTATAGAGCAGTACCTCCTCAGTGGAGATGAGCAGGTACACAGCAAATAACAATGCACAGTAGGAGGACAGGATAACTAATTTAATCTAATCTGCAGATTATATTGCTGTGTTTATAGGCTGCTAAAGGAATGCCATATATTTGTTGTGTACTTACAGTATTCCAACAATGACTTTAAAACATTACCTCATCTGTGCATGTGCCTGAGTAACATCAAATGGACTTCCATCGTCAGTGGTGGTTGTTAAATGGTCTGTTCACCACCAGTCAAGCAGATTTTTTTCAATTGTGTTAATCGCGCAAGTAATGCAAATAAACAAACGCCTTTAACAGTAAGATTACTTTACTGTTCATTAGCCGTAAGCTAGTGTGTGTGTGTGTGTGTGTGTGTGTGTGTGTGTGTGTGTGTGTGTGTGTGTGTGTGTGTGTGTGTGTGTGTGTGTGTGTGTGTGTTTAAATTCAGGTCAACCTCTGACTAACCTCAGCACTCAGCGGAGACTCTCTCTCTTCTTTTCCCCCTCTCCTCTCTGTAACGTTACGTTCATGAAGTAAAGTACATTTCCCCTCCATCCCCAGTCAGAGGTCAACATTACAGAACATGACAATGGAGGTCACTGTGGAAGTCAGGTTGATAAACAGGAGCGAAGTTAAAAAGTAATCTCTGTACTCTCCTCCCATTGGTAAACGGCTCTGGATCAGAGCAGAATCAGAAAAAATTGTATCATGTTACTTATCAAGTAAAGGCAGAAATAAATGGGTCTTTATTTAATACCAAAAATAGAAAGATGAAAGGAAATATGGGAGAGATAGATACAGCATTTTTGATTTTGATATTGAATTTGTTATTTGAGTTTGTTAGCAGTGGAGACAGAAAGTAAACATAGAGAAAGACAGTGGAATATACGACACCAGCTAGAATCAATATTACTGCCCAAACGGCATGTGTTTTACGCTTATTTCCCTTCATGTGTGAAATCCTACACATGAAATGAAACATGCTGGTTGGGCCGTCATACTGATAAAATATCTTTTGAGCAGTAATTGTCAATGTTGTAGGAAAAATAATGTTACTGCTTAAATGTGTTGACATAATTGGCTTTGTCACATCAAGTTTGATTGTGTTGCCGGTACTTGTTGCGTTATTGCCGTCTATATTCCACTCCTTTATTTTGCAGGTGGCGGTGTGCTCCTATTTTGCTCATCACCTTAATGTCTTCAGCATGGTTTCACAAGAACACCTCCACACACTGGAGGATAAAACATCACTGCTGAGCCTCCACACGGCAGCTATTACCTACACCGGCAGCCACCTGGTGCTGACCAACTTTAAGCAAGAGCAGAGGACTCCCTGCATCACCCTGTGGGACCTGCACAAAGGAACGGTAGGCAATCACTGTGGTCTTGCATGTTTTATGTTTATTAACGTCTTTTGAACAATTATTCTTATATTTGTCAGTTCTCTGATGACCAGCATAGGACATTTGTGATTGCTCTGTGGATGATTTAAGATTTCCTATTGACCTCAGGTTATGTTTTGCATGTATTCTTTTAGGTGAGTAAAAGACTGAGGAAGGAGGCTGGAGTTTGCTGCATAGCTATCACAGACAACGCAGACAGAGTCGTCTTTGGGGTCACAGGAAGCAACAGGCATGTTGACTTTCATCACCTCACCAATGTATCCAATCATTATTACATTGATTAAACGGGTCATATGTTTCATGTAGGCGTGAAATTTTGTCTCAGTTCACTGCAACGCTGCCTTGCAGCCAACACTTGATGGCTCCAACTTCCTGCAGCAATACAGATAAAACTGAACCTTGGACCACTGACAGCTCAAAACACTAATTAATGAAACGTTCACTCACAGGAGTTTGATTTTTTAATTCCAACTGATTCATCACTGATTCATCATTTCAAAATAAGAAGAAAGACAACTCAGTGGTCAGTCATAAAGGGATTCACTATCTTTACAGTTATCCCTGTATCCTCCATCATAACAAACATAATCAAAAAACTGAGAGTGTCATTTACATTCATCTTTTGTTGTAAAGCACTGAACCTGCTGTTCACAAGATGTGAGCTTACCAGTGGTGTCACAAGAGAGCGTCTGCAAACCCATTTGAAATTTAATTTGTCCTAAAATAAGCAGCCAAGAAATAAGCAGACGCAACAACAAAAATGAATTCACACCTGCCTGCACTGCCTCACTGGCACTTTCATACAAAATTATAAAGCTATTACATTTTAGTAGAGTTTCAGAATAATACAGGATGCAATTTCTCTGTCTGTACGCATTCCATATGAGGAAGCTACAGTGAACTGGAGACTTGGAGTTGTGTTAAAGGCTCAGACTGTCAGTAGTTGAGCTTACAGTACTATTCCACATTTATATTGCCTCTTCGGATAATAGCCCCCTGTTTAACTTTAAATCTGTCATGTCATGTTTGGTTATGTGATTAAGGTATCATGTAATCTGTTTATATAATAATATGAATCTAATAATCACTGTGTGTAAAAGAGCGTATCGGTTAACAAAATAAGAGTGAATGCTGCACACAGTATGACATCTGACGTCAACTCACCTAATCTAATTCATCTTCTTTTCTTGGCTAATTGCTGTAATCTTGGGTTGAAAATTTGTGGGGCTCAACCCTGTCAGCAGCCACAGGGTTGGAGCCTGTGCCTAGCTCTCAAATTTGCCAGCAGTTAAAATTAGAGACTGGCTGTATTTACACCTCTTTATATTTTCAAGTTTGAAATGGAGTAAAGATTTCAACCCTTCCCCTTACCCCTACCCCAGTAACTTTATACTGTCCCTTAGCTGTCCTGTCTTTTGTTCCTCTTTTTCAAAAGGCTCAAAATATTGAGAACATCTGGTATGCTACTTTGTATGCTACTGTAGTTCTTTGGAAGCTCCAGAAAAGGCTAGTAATTGGACCTTGATTTAGGATTGAGTTTATTTTTGTGAGTCTCCAGGTGGTTCTTACATTTTTGATCTTGCAGAGGTTTCATTAACGTCACATTCTGCTATGACATTGATTTTGCAACACCTTACTGAGATCATTTCATAGCCTTCGAAAATAATTTGCATTAGTGTTGGCTCTGATAACATGCAGATAAAATGGCTAAATAAGTACTCCTAAAACTAAAGTTACATCCAGTAACTACTTATTTCCTCACCAACTCCCGACTTCAGCAATACAAACATTTGGAATCCATCATCAGAGGAAGTGAAGACCCAGAGGATCAGCTTTATTTGTGACTTAAAAGTGGAAAAATCTTAGGTTTGTGCCAACCATTTTACTTCCTACTGCTTTCTTAACGTGGGTTACCCAGAGCAAACTTTGGCAACTTTTTTTTAAAAATTGATTTATGTTTTGTTTTTGTTGTTGTTGTTGGGTTTTTTTTTTGGTTGTTGTTGTTTTTTTTCCCATATTTTATTTACACATTTTCAGTTTTATGAACATACATCACAACAACAAGGAATCATCAACGCCTCACCCCCCACCCTCATGGATAAAGAAATGAAAAAACAAAACAAAACAAAACAAAAACATGCTCTTATAGGATACAAAGCAACACAATTAGCAGAATAATCGGCACCAGCCACTGAATGGACCAAGAGAAATATACATATCCATACAGTATGTGTACACATATGTAGTAGCCTATATACATACCTATATGTACAAACATAAACACATACAAGCAAATACTTTAGGGCATTCTGAATAAATAAGACAGAAATGGTTGCCACATTTTGTCAAAGGTTGAAGAGCTGAGAGAAACATTATATCGAACCCTTTCTACATGTAAAAATGTGGTTATTTCTTATAAAAAAAGGCACATCTTTATTCTTCCAAAGGGTTAAAATATTCTTTCTTGCAATAACCATGCCATATTGTATTGTCTTTCGATGTAAGTGGGATAGGAGTAATAGATGGCGGGCCCCGCCTAAAATGGCAGTGCAAGGATCTGGTGTAATATCAGTTATGTACTTCAGAGAAGCACTTAAGAATATCTGACCAGAACTTGTTTAGCTTGGGGCAAGACTAAAAGAGGTGGCCCAGGGTGCCCTCAGCTGATTTACATTTTGGAGCAACTTTGAATGTCTTTAAGGTAAGTTCCCCAGCTTTCAACAGTGACTGTCATGCCCAGGTCTTTTTTTATTTATGATATTTTAATCTTTATTTTGTGTGTTAGCATGCATAGCTAATGTGGCTAGCATGTAATCTAGTTACATAGTGGCTATTCATAAATACATTTGCATGTAATCAGCCTATAACCAAACTAATTTGGAGAACATGAGAGCTGTTGGGGGGTTAAATAGGAAAATACGGTTCATTTATCACCGAGGCCTTATACTGGGTGAATGCAGCCCTGCTGTCAGCTTTAACACTGTAAAAAAGCCTTTCACACCACTACATGTTGTCTGAGATGCTAATGATGCTAATGGCACTCACCTTCATTCTTTAACAAGACAAACTCAGTAGTGAATTCTGTTCTCAGTTTTAAATGTTAAGATGTAAAAATCATTTTTTAAAGAATTAGTGTTGTTCATGTTTGCTCTGATAGGCTGACAGTATGGGATCCTTTCAAGAGAAACTACAGGAGCATCTGCGGCTATGGGAACCTGAGAATAGAAGTCTCCAGTAAGCTGTACACGACAGAAGGAGGAACCAAAGCCGTCCTGCTGTCAGGTAGGAAACAGAACTAGAGGCTATTTAAAGCTCTTATAAGGGAATTGAAAGATTTATTAGGTCTTTAGACATATGACTGAGGTGTGTTTCTCTTCACACTTCGGTGCTAAAAAACAACTGTTTCATTAAGTGTCTTTCACAGCCAGGTGCCATATTACAACATGCTTTCACATTTTCACAGTTTAATCAGTGTTGTCTCAGGCTGATACAGAATACAGCTATCAGTTGTTAGATTACTTTATTATAATCTAATAAAGAAAAAAATGATTCAGAAAGCTTCAAGGAAAATTTCACCCAAAAATGAAATTCAATCATTGTCTACTCATCCCCCTCACGTCTCTGGAAGCTCTGAGATCCCAGATGGAATTCAAGACGTTACTAACACCCTTGACATGCGATCATACTTGTGCACCCACTGTAGATGTAGTGCATGCTGAGGCTTTTGGCTTAGTGGCTACAGTTAAGATGTCATCTTAAAAAGGGCATTAAAAGGCCAGAGGCCATTTTGATGTAGCCACTTGGTTAATTCCAAGGTGACACAAGAACAATGATTCTTAGTTTCAGTTGATTATGTATGTACTAATGAGAACATAATTATGAATACTTGATCCCATTTCTGCCAATAAATCCACCTTTAAAACAAACATCACCACAATTAACCACAAGTGTCACCAAATCCCCCAGAATGAAATTCTTCAGGATAGATCTCTTTCACTGGAGCCATTTTGCCATGAAATAGTACTTGTAACTGATGACATTAAGTAAGGTTTTTTTTTTGTTTTATTGAGGTACATAGCCTAATTAATGTGATTATTAACACCTGTGTTCATGTCAAAATGGCTTCTGAGAAAGAGGTTCTTCAGTGATACATCACCCCACAAAAAACGTTGCCCTAAAGATCTAAGAACAAAACTATGCACACCTGGAAACATATTGATTATCATATCACATACACATTAAATGTGTCCACTTGACTTTTTATGTTGCCATAAAAATCCAGGACAGTTGAGCCTGTGGGACCTGGAGGCACGTAGCATCCTGTCTGTGCTCTCCCTGGATGCACATATTGGCTGTATGAGGCTGCTCCGTGGACGCGATATCTGTGTCCTGCTTGGCCTTAGCCACGGCCCCGCCCTCATCAGCGTCAGGCCCACATCCAGGACCGTCAGTTCAGCAACTCAAGCCTCCAGAGATGGAGACCTGTTTGGAGAGTCCAGCAGCAGTGAAGAAGAGGAGGACTCTTAGGGAAAACTCTGCAATCAGTATTCTCCTGGCCATGTGATGGACAGACATCAGAGAATGTGGAGTCTGCTACATGACAGACCGGAAGCAAATTTATTCTTCATCGTATCACAAGGACAGACAAGAAAGATGCTCAGATTTATTGAAGTAAAAATATATTCAATGTCGTGCTGATATGGTGTCATAGTCTACAGTATGTACTTTTATCTGTATTACACGCCCCCAGTCATTTTGCAGGGCATGTTGTCTGTAATTATTTGTTATTTATGTTCTTAAGATACATTAAGTAGCAATCCAAGGTATTGGCCTCATCAGTTGATTGGAGTTTGCTCGCCCTGCAACCTCGGATGACTGGGGGAATCACTGTGGTCGGTGCAGCTTAGCTGCCTCCTAGTTAACATGACTGGACACCAGACGAGGACTGAACACAGCCTCTGAGACTGATGGTCAGTTTGAAGACGGATACAGTATGGAGGTGATTTACAGCGGCTCTGACCAAGACTATGACTCCAGGGAATGAGAAGTGACTGCAGGTGTGGACAGGAGAAGTGTGAAGGGGCAGGAGAAAGGAGAGAGAGTCGGTAGTGAGTGAAACCATCGCACACTGAATTGAGGATTTATTTCAACCAAACCAGAGGTGATTGTGGAAACACAAATGAGGTCTTTTTAATTAAGTAAAGAGACAAACTTGAATTCAGGCAGTGTACGGTTGTATTTTTCAGTTTAGTAAGGAAAATAGGTGTCAACATATCTGCCTTTCTTGACATTTTGTGTTAGTTCCTTTTTAGAGTAGTGAACTAGCTGCTGCGTACATCTCCCAGCTGAAACTACAGGGGCTGTCAGACTATCCCCTCTATCCACATCTCTGCAACACAGTACACCTTGCTGCATATTTCATGCTGAAGGAGAAAAGAAAACTGAAAGGTACTCAATGACTATACTTTGTTTTAATGAATATAAAAAGAAATGTACACAATAGTGATAGTGAACCATTGAAAACATCAAGTCTACAAACATGACGTCCTTTTCCAGTGTCCCATCAACAATCATCTCCTCAATTAAATATCTTGTAAACATATTACATGTGTGGGTTATTCTCTACACCCCATTATTTTATAGACACTGATTTTGAATAATTGAGTACAATTAAGAAAGTTCAAATGAAGAATAAAAACTGTTTGGCCAAAACTTAAGAAAACAATGACCATCATTTTTTATTGGGACCATATCCAGAATGAGTAGGGACAGTAAACCAAAAGATGCTTCCATTTTTCTTCAAAGTCCAAATTTAAAAAAAATAAAATAAAAAATAAAAAAAAAAAGAGCAAAACACTTGAGGAAGCTGGCAGCTTCAAGCTAATGATTCTTGCAGCAGCTGGACTCCCTACAGACTACAATACAGTTATAGCCAGTTGGAACAATCAGTGATGTAACAGCACAAGTGCAATCATAACTTGTCCTTGATTAATAATAAGCGCTGCTACTAATGGTGTTCGATTGTGCTCTTACAACATCACGAGTACGGTTATCACCTACAGCTGATAGTCTGAGAGAGACATCTTCCAGATGAGAGAGGACCAGTGAAGGGTCACTACCTGGATCTGCGGTCTTTTCTGTTTTTGTCTAGGCTTTTGTCCATCGTCTTTTCGTTGTCCCCTCTGCATTTGGGGCAGTACCACTTCCCCTTGGGCTTGTAGGTGAGTCCCACACAGGAGAAGTGGAACCACTCAATGGGGCACTGGTCGTTGTCACAGCCAATCATCTCACCGTATGACACCTGCTCACAGAGGCAGTAGGTGGGCTCATTGGGGTCAATGGCAAAGTCGACCGGCGAGGCGTCTCGTTCCTGTTTGGCCTTGCGCTTCTTCTTCTTCGCAGATTTGGACTTCTTCTCTCTGGGCGGAGGGATGGACAGTTCCTCCACAGGGTCATCCACCAGAGAGCCGTTGGCTGACGGGTGGCTTGAGTCACGGCTCTCGCTGTTCCGCTGGCGCCGAGGTCGCCTCGCCGAGGTGCGTTCAGGGGCTGGGGAGTCTTGGATGCTGGAGCGTCGTTCTGTAGTGAGACGCTCGGCCTCGCTCGGTTCCTGGAGGCAAAGTGAGTGTGAGTCCATCTGGCGAGAGCGGTTCTCCACCAGCTCTGTCATCTGGGTCACTACATGAATCTTCTCGTCCCCCAGCTCCTGGCTGGTGATGAGCGCTCTCTGCAGCTGGATCTGCAGGCGCTTTCTCTGAGCTGCATCTTGCTCACCTTTGTACTTCTCAAATACTTCATCCACCTCCTTCAGCACCTCTGCAAAGTAGGACACAAAAACAGAGGGGAATTACTATAAAAACAAGGCGTTTACCACACAACTTTTGTTTTCTGTTATTCCATGTGTCCTTCAGATTGTCTGTTTTCATACAAACACTTAAGAGTATGATGATGGATATACATGTCTGGCACAAAATTGGGTTCATACAGTGTTTAAGAGCCTGGGTTGACTTAAGTAAAATGGTGAGGACTCTTACTTACTTGACTCGATGTTCTTCTACTTTATACCTCCTCTCCACATTTATATGAGAAATGTAGTTATTACTTACTTTGCAGATTCACATTATTTTGTGTTTATAGGCTTGTGACGTTTAACCAATCGGATGTTCTTGTGGATCATACTCTAATATCCCAGGGAGACAAGTGATGAGCACACGGTGGCGAAACAGGGCGAATAGCGGTCAGAGAGTGTGAACGGCAGAAAATTGCAGTTTGGTTTAATGAGCGCAACCGGAATAATTACACAATTTTAAAAATGTGGACCGCGAGGAAAGAGAATCCAGAGGACCACCGTTTAGAACGCAAACCAAACATATGAGAGGAGGGCTGAGCTGCAGTCAGCCCCTGCCTACAGGAAGTGACGCCAGTCAGATGTTCAGGGGGGTTGCCTAGAAGAAGAGACATCCGGCTCTACCGCTCACAGGCGACGGGGTACTTGACGCTGACTGGAGGGGCAGACACCGTTCAAGCCCTCTGCGATGTGTAATCTTGCTTCTTAAAAAAAAAAAAAGAAAAACTCGATTTCATGTGTCGTTCATACTGTCAGCGTAGGTCACATTATCTGTCGAAGGTGTCGGAGAAGTTGTTGGTAGCAAAGGCTGGTTGTTAGCTGCTGCTCACTCTGCGTCAACAGAGAGCAACAATGAGAATTGTTATTACATTAAAACGGCAGTGTGTGTTAACCGCGGACGCTGGACACGGGTTCACACCTCAATGAGCACAGTTTAGGATCTCCTACAGATCTGTATTCTACGTCCTGTGCTTCAGCATACGTTTAATACACCGAGCAGTGTTCACATGAAATAAATGCCCAAGTTTATTCAGTGTTTTCCTGGTATTCGCACAATAATCCTCCGCGGAAACACCATAGTGGGCGGCAGTGTGTACCTACTGAAAAAGTTAACATTTCATTGTTGTACAGTGCTAGTTTTTGAATCATTTCTATGCCGAATTTGTCACCGGACACAAAACATTCGTAAGAGAGATGGTACTGGGTCATAATGTACATGTACGTTTGGCGACAGAAAGAAATATGAAATTTCAGCATTTTGCTCATTGAGCCTGGCGACACATACGAAACAGGACACAGCGTATCGGGGCTGTGCTAACTGACGGATGGCTCACTTGTTAGTTTAATACTTGGCTCGACACTGTTACTCTCCACATTTCAGCTGCCCACATTACTGTTTATGGAAGTAGAAATGAAGAAGGGTCGCTCGGTTTTTGCAAAATGGGAACACAAGGCTCGCGCCTGCTCCACCATTTGAGCACACCCTGTCAGACTGCCCTTAATGTTTGCCACTTTGATACACGCAGTCAGAGTTAACGATAAAAACATGGAGACACAATACCTTGGTACTTTGCATCAATTTCGCGAAGCAGAGAAACATTTCTTTGTATATCCAAAGGCAGGGACTCCACACATTCCAGATAATCCTCCACATAGTTGACCAGTTGTTGCGACTTGTCGGCATTTGGATAGTGGTGGCCTAACATCGTCCCTACGATGCATAGAGGCACTGAAAGAATATGGATGAAATGTGAAAAATATACTGTTAAAATCAAATGCTTGGCGACTTTGCAGCTTGTAGGGCAGTCCCAGGCAGCAGTTCACTTCAAACAAAACTCAAGCCACTGCGCATGCGGGAGTATTTTCCTTATATGGAATTATACCGTTTCCTCTCATTTGTCGTCATCGAAGGCGGGGCTAGTGGGTTATGCCGAGTCGGGATTGGCAGATAGTGACCTCATTATCATAACACTTTCCCGGGAAATTAAACCAATGGGAAAATTCATAACAGAGGTGCCAGAGATTAGATGGAAACCAAGTTTAAGCTTGTGTCTTCCTTGACAGCAGAGCAGCAGCACGATTAAAGGCCCAGTTAGTCATTTTATGGCCATATGAAACTGAGGTTCATTCATTTACATACATGTTGAATAGCTTGATTAATGATATAAATCGTCATGTTTATGTAAGCCTCTCTGAACTAAAAATATAAACTGCAATATAAACTGCAATGTTACTGACTTCCAGTACAACTCGGAGCTCTGCCACATGCAGAAATACTCAGATGACACTGCAATAGTGGGCTGTATCAAGGATGGACAGGAGGGGGAGTACAGGAGCCTGATTGAGGGCCTTGTGGAGTGGTGCAGGTCCAAACGCCTACAGCTTGAACACCTCCAAGACCAAGGAGATGGTTGTGGACTTCAGAAGGAAGAAACCACAGCTCCAACCTGTGTCCATCGAGGGGGTCGATGTGGAGGTGGTCAGAACCTACAAATATCTGGGGCTGCAGCTGGATGACAGGTTGGACTGGACAGCAAACATGGACGCTGTACACAGGAAAGGACAGAGCCGTCTGTACTTCCTGAGAAGGCTGGGGTCCTTCAACATATGCAAAAAACTGCTGCAGATGTTTTACCACTCTGTGGTGGCCAGCGTCCTCTTCTACGCTGTGGTTTGCTGGGGAGGAAGCAGCAAGAAGAGGGACGCTGCCCGACTGGACAGACTGGTGAGGAGAGCTGGCTCAGTGGTGGGCACAGAGCTGGACTCTCTGGTGACTGTGGCAGAGAGAAGGACCCTGGACAAACTGCTGTCCATACTGGACAACACCCACCACCCTCTGCACAACACCTTCAGCAGGCAGAGGAGCGTGTTCCGTGGCAGACTGCTGTCTCAATCCTGCTCCACCAACAGACACAATAACTCTTTCGTCCCCCTGGCCATCAGACTGTACAACAGCTCGCAGTGATGTCAGGAAGCACAATAGACAATGGACAAATGCACTCAAAAGCACTCATCTTTTATAGACCAATTTAATTTAATTGTACACCGTCCCCTGTCCCCTTAATACTCTTTACCTCTATGTCACTTTATATTTTTATTATTACTTTATATTTTTATACAGTTGTACAAAACATTTTTATAACATTTCTTATTCCATATTTTTATTTCTACTGTTTCTTTGATATTGTATGTATGTTCAATGTATGTTCAATGTTTGTTATTGCTACTGGATGCTTGAATTTCTTCCAGGATCAATAAAGTATCTATCTATCTATCTATCTATGCACTTCTTATGTTCAAAATTTAAAAAGCAAAACATAACAATTTATATTTAAGTCGTGATTGTGGTTACTGCCTTGCTATATACTGTGAACAAATTGGCCTGTAATGGAAAAGTTGACCCAATGTTGTATTGCTGTGAAGCTCCATAAATGTTTTGTGGAATGCAAAGTTTCTCTTGACTTTACATCAGCATGAAAACGAGTTGATAATGACTGAGGTTTCATTTTTGAGTGAACGTAGCCTTTAAACAATAAATTCTATATACTTTTTGAAGTTATATTCTAGTGAGCTGTTATTTTTTATTCACATTGAGGGACTTTACAGGCAATTTGCTCAAAATCAAAGCAGCAGAGACTGAGATAGATGACTTTATTAACCCACACTTCCAACTGGATGGTGCCATTCATTGTTTAGTCTTTGCCTGGTAAATAAGTGTTATATAGAATCTGGCTAGAGACTTAAAGTCTGCCATGACGGCGCCTCTTTCATTGTAATTATGCATTTACACGAAGGTTTGACTCATACATTCACAAATAAAGCCTAGGTTGCTTTTTGACCAGAGTTTCACAGGTTTTTGGAAATCTTGAGCCAGATTCAGTATCTCTCCCTGACGATATCATCAGGGTGTATTTTTGAAGGAAGATCTCTGCAGCGCCACAGAAGAAATTATACAACTGTTTTCACAGGCTAGTCACACTCTTTATGACTAGTAAACTGACTGACAGACAATTCTTCAAGTTTCCCTTCTTTGTATCTGATGCACCGTACATACGGCCTTATTGTGGTTGCTGAGATAAGTTTACTGACTTAGCTGACTGACTAAATAATTAATTAATTGCAGCAAAAAATGTGTTTAAAAGATTACATGTAGCTGGAACTTCAGCTTTTTTTGAACTGGCTCTAAACAAAAGTACATTATAAGGCAAGAGGAGGCAAACGAGGAACAGAGCTGATGCATGCGTTTTGGTAAGCTACATTTCAAAATCAGCTGCAATACACTCAGTCACAAGGTTGAACACCACAGGCCGGACAATGGCAATATACAGGTTCCTCCTTTAAGTCTCCTATGTTAGACAAGCTCATTATTAAACAATGTGACTGTAACTGAAGGGGTGTGTGTGTGTGTGTGTGTGTGTGTGTGTGTGTGTGCGTGTGTTTGGGAAACAGCTTACTTCCTCTTTCTGCGTCACATGAAGCCAGGAAAATTCCTGTGGTCTGCTGATACCAACATCAACATTACATTGCATTTACTGCCATGATAACTAGTACTCTGAATTCTTCATTCCTCTACTACAATTAATAATACAAGCACTATACCACTGTGACCACTTTTATTTTAAGTAATAATGTTAATTAAAAAAAAAAATACTGCTACTACGATTACTATAACCACTATGATTACTACTGCCACTGTAGTTACTGGAATTATTCCTACTAATACTACAAATACTATAACTCTCGCTGCTCATAATTGTGTCGTAACTGCAAAAGACAGTGCTACTACCATTACACAAAACTATGGGTGCTACTACCACTATACTTACTTCTAATAATGTACAACAACTTTTTTGACTATTTATGTTAAAACTACAAAACACAGCGCTACTACCATTACACTACTACCACTGCTAAATATACGAATGCCACTATTATTACTGTACTATATCACTACTATAATTTCTACTACTATTACTTACTAAAACTATGACTTGCACTACTCTTATGCTAGTACTACTTCTATTGCACCTATAACTACAAATATACAACTAGGAAACACCATAACTAATACTGTACAATTATCATTACACAATTATTACTCCTCACCACTACTGCTACAATAACCACTACCACCATATATGCTATATAAAAACACTACTATTAATAACAATATTACCAGACAACACTACTATGATATGATTATTACCATTACAACTAATAGTACTCTAACTTGCACTACTCTCATGTTCACCAGTACCTCTAATACTACTACACCTATAGCTGCTACTGTTATACTACTACAACCTCAATGACTATAAGTATTGAGAGTAAAATAAATATTACTACTACCATTACACCTCTACTAGTCCTGATACAAATACAAATCCTAATATTGCTAGGATGCTACAGCTCCTATCACTACTAACAACAGTCATATCCCACCATTACAACTTCTATTACAAACATTGCTGGTACAATAACTACCAGTATAACTGCTACTATAATTACTACAACTTTACTACTGCTATGCTATTAACACAACCCCTACAGCTGATACTCTCATAACTACGACATTACTGCTACTATATTACTACTACAACCAAACTTACAAGTGATGCCATCACTTATGCTTCAACCAGGTCCATTACTATTTGTGCTATTAGCACTTCTTGGGACCAGTGTATAAGTCTGCAGTCAGTCCAATACAGCACAGGTTTCGTTTCATTGTGGTGGAAAATATCATGTGACCTTTCACACCGGTTTAGGCGGTGGGTTCCCACCCTGCTGTCACATTTGCTTTCGTTTCCTGGATATTGGTATCACTTGGCCAATAAAACAGGCGTTGCAAGCTCAGAATCAACATAACTGCTTCCGGTTATTCCTTTCAGAATAATATCACAGCGGTGTGCCACACGACTACAGAGTATGATAGCCTCATAATGTGGTTGTACTCATCTATCACCCATGGTTAGCCTCCCGAGATGTGGACTTGAGTCATTGTGACTCGGACTTGGGTAAACTCTAGTCGATGTTTTGATGCCTTGCAACTTGACTTCACAAAGAATAATGACTTGAGACTTGACTTGAGACACGATGACTCAAACGACATGTCTGTGTTCCTTTCATGATTTCATTTGAGTTTTTGAGGGTTTTTTTTTTTTTTTTAGTCTGGCTATCAGTATTCCACTGTTTACAACTGTGCTTTTTTGTT
This sequence comes from Acanthopagrus latus, assembly GCF_904848185.1. NCBI lineage: Eukaryota > Metazoa > Chordata > Actinopteri > Spariformes > Sparidae > Acanthopagrus > Acanthopagrus latus. Next base: position 12,705,361 of record NC_051048.1, read on the forward strand.
TGACTGCGTGTATTTAACTGAATATCAAGAACTGTGATACAAATTTAATGAAACACTGGATCATTTGGCCAACCAGTAGCTTATTTCTTCACATTAAATCTTGAATTGACTTGATTTGAGTTACATGTGTGCCTGTTCTTTCTTTGTGTGATCCAAACAGAAACCTTCCTTATGTCAGGCCTTTTCCTATAGTTATGTTGTATGTTGTGTGGTATGTATTCCAGTTAATTACGTTGAAAGTTTTCGAACCTCTCCCTGAATCCACATTGGGGATAACCTACCTGAAAACAGAATAAAGAACTCTCAAAGTTGGCCATTTAGTTTGTCTATGTGGGATAAAATCCTGAATAGCAAAAATAACTTGTGGATATGACACTGACTTTTAAAGAAATGTTTGTAGTTCTCTTTGACAATGAGGAATGCTTTTATTTTTTAAAGCCAGCTTTTCCGGGCCTGCTGGGTGTCTGCGGCAGCTTCACGCGCGCTCATTTGAGCGGAGACGCAGATCGCTGATTGCACACTAAACTGTCTGAGTAGAAGCGGAGAACCATCCAACCTGTCACCATGAAGAGGACCGCTCTGTTCGTGTTCGTCGCCGTCTGTGCTCTCTCAGGTAAGATTTTTAAAAAATATATTTCAACGACTATGTCAAAGTGAAAGTTGAAAAGGTGTTTTTGTCAGCACTTTGGTTAAGGACATCATTTTGCACTTAAACACTCTTCTTTCTGTATTTAGAATTCAGTGGGTATTGTCAAATATGTTGTGTTGTAGACTAGTGTAAAAAACGGTCAGAGATGAAGTATTTGCATGTTCTTTTATTCGGCGAATATTCGGTATCATTAGATGACACATGACATATCTTTATGAGGCCTCTGGGTGACTTCCTGCATTGTTTAGGGAACAGAAATTTCCGCAGTCTGTCGATAGCTTTACAAGTCTGAGTCACATGTCTGCTGGCTGATGAGGGCTGTGTTTTTTTTAGATGACAGGATGAATCCGCAACTTATGGTGAAGGCCTAACTCAACAACCAGTGACTTTACGCCACTCATTTAAGTCCTCCCCCCGTTTAGTGCAAGGTTAAAATTGTTGCTAAATCACTTCGTTTAGAATTGTACCGCATCGAGAATTATGTTCACTTTGATGTTGACTTAATGCTAACCTGACTGGAGGTCATAGTTTCTGTTTACTCTTTCACTCACATCTGTCTGGCTGAAATGAACACAAACAGCACCGTCAAAGCAGTAACTCGCATGTTTTTAAAGTGAACATCTACACACACTTTCTATCTTAATCCCTAAAATGGGGCATCTTGATAAGGCCTGCCTGAACATGCAGATAAGCTGTGAACTCAAAAGATGTCATAAATGGGCTGTAGACCTGTGTTGCTACTTAGATACTGTACATCAATATGAAAAGCAGTCAAGTTGTAAAACTGAGTCAGTTTGCTCATTAGAATTCATGGTCTGAAGGGAAGCTACTCACAGTTAAAACAAATATTAAAGGGGCACTGTAGTTCAGGTAAAGAATACATAATACAAACAATCCAATTCCATCGGTGAATAAACAAGTTTTCAGAGGAAAGCAAGGTCCCAGAGCACTGTTTAAAGCTATAAAGGTGGCAGGGTCTGCCACCTATCAACAAAATGATACAATATAAATTGGTTTGTCCTTTAGGGACATGAGGGTAACAAGTGTCTTTCTCTTCTCATTAACATTTCCTCAACAAAACTACAGAGTGCTCCTTTCAAGCTGCATTAATCAGTATATTATATATATATTAACAAAGACTTCATGTAATGTGAAAGTGCCTCCCTGTGTAAACTAACCTCCACAATTATCACCCAACCTTGAACTAGGGTGTAATTTTTTGCATGAATATTGAAAGTGACTGTTTTTTCTCTCTCTATCCTTTAATTCAAAGCACTGTCATTGGCTGAAGACAAAGGTAAATCCAAACCTTCTGCGACCATGTCACCGCCAGGGGAGTTTGGCAAAACAACAATTAAGCCCTCTACCAACACCACCACCCATGCGCCCAACACCACCACCCATGCGCCCAACACCACCACGCATGCTCCCAACACCACCACGCATGCTCCCAACACCACCACCCATGCGCCCAACACCACCACGCATGCTCCCAACACCACCACGCATGCTCCCAACACCACCACTCATGCTCCCAACACCACTACCAGCAAGCCGACAACAACCACAAAACCTCCCATCACGCCTGCTCCCACTGCCCCACCTAAAATGACTGTCGGTAACTACACCTTGAGAGATAAAGCCGGGATTTGCCTGATGGCTAAGATGGCGCTGCAGATCCGACTGGCATCGTCAAAGGTACATTTTATCCGTCAAAGTAGACTCTACACGAGCCATAGAATAAATGGTTTGAAAGTCTAGCTAATTTTATTCTTAATGTGGAGATTTATTAAACCAAGTAGAACCACGTCAATGTGGCTAGATCTTTCTGCACGAGACTCTGACTCAGCTTTCAGTAATGCAGGCGTCAGCTTTCTATTTTCAGGATTTGAGGAAAGTTTTAATTTCCTCATTTTGGTGCCGTTAATGACAGTAAGGTGATAGCGATGTCATCTTTGTGTCATTTGACAGTGCTACATGACCATATTTTATTGTTTCTGTCAAAAAACACTACAGTTTCCATGGTACTTTCTGATACAAAGTCAGTGTCTGTTTACCTTTCAGCCCAATGGAGCCTTCATTCTTCAGCCAAATAAGACCACAGCCGTTGGGAACTGTGGCGAACGCAAAGCCAACCTTACCCTTACCTTCCCAGAGGGCTTCATCACCTTCATGTTCAATAAGGTACTTCTGATTTCTTCACTTTGTCACAAGTATGTAAGTATAATGTTGTGAGGTGGTGATAAGAGATCCACTGAGCTCCGTCCTTTGCAGTAGCTTATCTCTTACCTGCTTACATTGATTTGAGGTTTTATTAAACATTGTGACATCAACACAAGTAACCCAGGGGAGGGAAAAGTCAGAAAAAGGAAGTTCAGTCGATGAGCCTGTTCTAAGAGCATGTGACAGGGAGACAGCCTCACACCGCCTCGCTCAGCAATGCTCGAGTTATTCATGCAGTGGTTTTCTCAGTGAAAAGTTACAGGTGCTTGTTGGGTCCAATGTATCAGTGTTAAATTAACTACATAAACCTGGGTATAATTACATGAACAAATACAGCCTGGTAACCTTTATCTAACTCTAACTGTATTTGCAAGGGCTCAACAATCACAGCTAGTGTACTCACTGTCCACAAAAGGAAGATTTAAGAAATAATGTTTAGTTGTATAGGGTTTTACTGAGTCAAATACGGTTGTAGCCCAGTACAGTGACATAGTTGAGATACTCAAAAACTAAAATTGATATTCTGTTGATGAAACACATCTTTTAATATTGTGAAAATAATCCAGTGCCTCTTGAATCATTTCCATTTCTTTCTGCTCTCGTTACAGTTGTAATGCATCTTAACACTGGTTGCCACCTGCAGTCCCTATGTCTCAGTAAACTGTGAACTCTCTCTTGGCGATTGAAGGAGATGTTTTGACTAAAACTTTACTTACTTTCTTTATTAACATATGAGGTATTTAATATATAAAATGCGGAGAAGTGTGTTATCTTTAGATGTCCTCTTTTGTTCAAACAACAGTCTAAAACCCAAATACATTCAGTTCGCTATGACATAAAACAGAGAAAAGCAGGGATTCATCTCAGAGGAAGAGCAGGCACTAGTGAGAATTTGGCCTTTTCGCATGAAAAATGAGTTTTCCTTGACTCGACTTTACCCAAGAAAAAATAAACTGGCTTGAAACTTGGATTAGTTGTCACATGTTTGTAGAAAACTACTGTGAACAAATAATGTAGTTGTAAATATACAAGAACGTGCAGAGGAGACGTACCTGAAAAATGATTGTTGTATTTTGTTACTGACTTTCCTAGATCTAGTTTCTCAATATCGTTGTGTCGAACTTTTAAACCAATATCTCACATTTGATGACAGTAAGGATTCGAAATGTTCTATGTGGCTCGTTGATTAATTATTATCTTCGGATGGCAACGTTGGTGAAAACTTGTCCTACTTTCCTTTCTGTCCTCAGAGCACAGAAGATAATATGGGCTATGTTAATGCTCTATATTTCAACATCTCCTATCCCTTAAGTGCAGGAGGTAAGTCGGAATACTCTTTGCGTGTGAATTACTGATTTTGTTGATTCAAATTTTGACACCTCTATATAGGTCACTATGTGTGCACTGCACAGTTCTGCTGGTACAGGCTGTGTTAGACTGGTAAATATTAACCTGGACTAAAAGCAATCGAGAGGCAGTAACTTCCTTGTTTATGTGTTCAGACAGGCACAATATTAATCTGTGCAAGTACTATGAAGCATGTGATGCCAGTAACAGTCAGCCTACTTCCGTTGCAATGCAGTCAAACAAGTTCCTGGTTTAGTACTGATCATCAACATGTTTTTTCATGGGAGTTGTCATTATGACCTGAAATGACCTGAGCTTTGTTCAACTGTTGCAGATAATGCCCAGCACACTGCCAAAAACGAGTCAGTGCATCTCTTCGTTGCAAAGATCGGAAACTCCTTCTCCTGCAAGAATGAATCGCTCTTCATGGGGAACATGCTGTACATGGATGTCACTCAGAGTCAGATGCAAGCCTTCAATCTGACCAAAAGCGGCGAATTTGGCCGACGTAAGCGTCTTCTTGAATACAAATTCCACAGGGAGCTTTTTCGCTCAGTTAGACCTCCTTATCAATACACGTACCTGTCTCTCAAGTGCATTGTTAGATTCATTAATGTGGGTAAAGTATTCTCCTCTCAGTCACTGAATGAATAAGAAACATAAAAAAGTAGTTTGCATAAGCAGCACAAGTATAGAACCATCTGCAGCACCAGACAGCCATATCTGATAAATGCAAAACCAGCACCACAGTCAACTAACCACAACGCAGCAAGAATGCACTGACTGCCCTGCAAAGACCTGAGTGTTCGAAAGTCTTATAGTTATATCCTGGTACAACATATGGGTATCATCAATTCAAGTGTCACGTCCGGGCTATGTAAGTACTGTATCTGACCAACTTGGATTAGTCATCTGAAATTATGCTCTGATTGTGACATGATCTCAGAGCTGTCCACAAATCCACTCACAATGTCTTGACAGCAAACTGCAACAAAGGCCTCCTCATCACCAGAATCAGCCACAGTGTGGAAAGTACCAGTGCGCTTATTCAAGCACTGTTCATAAATTGTAATTGACAAAGTATTTCTATTGTATGCGTCTCAACTACATTTCAGAGGGAAATATTCTAATGTTTTACAAACAAAGGTATCATCACGTTGTAAAACCCCTGTACATTGTTACTGATGGAAGGGTAACTCCACCGGTTTAACACAGGTGTGGAACAGGGAGTTCCACCGTATATATGTGGAAAAAGTAGTATGAAGTCTTTTGTGGCACCAGAAGAAGCTGCCTGGAATCTGATGTTTATCCACTCAGTGGCTAAGCTGCATTGTGGGTAACGTAGGCTCCAGATTGGGAAAAGCGGTCCACTGGTCTAACATTACACTCTTCTAACACTGTTGGACTCATTATGGACAGTTTAAAAACAAATGATCTAAATGGACACAGCAGAGGCGATGTCACCTTTTTATTCTACACATTATTCTTGCTTTTGAAAACCTGGTGCCTCCACCAGTCTATACATTAAAATACTTTTTTACACATTAGTCTTTCATCAGTGATGATATTGAAATAATAGAGTATATGATTCTCTAGCCAAAGAATTAACATTTTTGAAATTCTACTTTCTGAACACTTACTCCACCACTGACTGCACCTATCATTATTATCTCTCCAATCACTCAAATTGTATTTTGTTACTTTAATTATTGATGAACCGTGTGTTCATAATCTCTAAGATATGAAGGACACAAAAATCACAAATCACAACATTAGGGCTGGTTCATTAATCACAGTTTAATCACATGGGTGTCAGTCAGATGAGAGGTATTTATGAATTGTTGAACAGTTTGTCAGTAGTCTTTTACCACTAGTTACCTGCAGAACAGGAATAGCAGGTTTAACTGCAGTCAGCCTCTCATAAAAAAGACCTTTTGTGTGCTTTAGCCCTGAGCAGTCGCACGTGGTCAGTGTGCCAGGGCTGTGCGTTATGTTTTCAGGATGTTCGTCAGTCTGTCAGATTCTTGTGAATGCCTTGAGGGAACATCAAGTTTGAGTAATGGAGGAACTGATTAGAAGTTAGTGGTCAAAGGTCATTGTGACCTCACATAACCTGTGTTACCTTAACTCAAAAACATAGGCTACTTATGACAAAATAGCAGTCATATGTACACATGTACACACAGAGCTAGGCCGAACTCTAACAATCTTGACAGACTAGCCTATAATTTGTCATGGTGCTACAAGTGTTTGACCATTGATACAGGTACATGCACAATTGTTCACATAGTACTTAATTGATTTATGCTGTTATGCTGTTGTAATCTGTTATACAACAGCTGAAGAAATCAGGAAACACGTTAGTACCCTTGCAGGCTGAAGAGAATGTGGCTTGACAGTAACAGTTGTGGAAGTCTGTGGCTGCCAGTATTAAAATCAGTTGTCGTTTTAACAGATTCATAACAGTGAGATAATTAAAACTCGATGACACTGCATGAGAAGGACATGGTACACAAATAGGTTTTTTTCATTTTTATTTGTTACACAACTTGAAAATTACATAACAAAATTGACTTTTGCATTTAAACTTGATTTGAGAGATTTGAAATTTAAAATTTGGTATAATTACTATGATTTCAAACTTCCAAAACGGACCCATCATGAACACTGGAATTTCAATCTGTTAGATTATTCCACAACACTGGCAGTCATAGACTTCCATACAAGTAAATGAAAAATAAAAAAAAGTGAAAAAGAATATTTGTTATATTAAATACAATATGTTATATTTAAGTTAATCATGAAAGATGTATTTAATTTTCTTTTTTGTATTAATAACCTTAGACGCAGGCAGTTTATTATTAAATAGGGTTTAGTCATTAGATGTCCATGGTTAACTGTTGATTAATGATTGATGACTGATTGATTAAATCTGATTTGTGTGTATATGTGTTTTCCAGCTGACAGGTGTGCTGCTGACCAGCCTAACTACCGTGTTGCCATTGCGGTGGGAGTGGTGTTGCTGGTGCTCATCCTTATAGTGGTGGTGGCCTACCTGTTGGGCCGCAGGAGGAGGACCGATGGCTACCAGTCTCTGTGAGAGAGGCTGGACAGAGGTCAATCAGAGATTACTCCCATTATACACCAAAGTCAGTGAGGCTGTAATCTGTCTCAGGGCCAAAAGGGTACTTCCACTTAAGACTCAATTGCCACATTTTCTGTCCTTTTGCTCTCATTTACTTTATTATAAACAGTGTTTTATCTAGAGGTCCCATATATAGAGGCTGGAGCTTGCCACTAATACATTCATTAAAACCTAAATAAAACAAGTCAAACTATAATGGTTATAGCATGGATCTGAAAAATGTTTTGATGGAATATGAAAGGTCAACAAACAAGTGGAAGCAAATTATATTTTAAAACAGTTACTTTTTAAACTAAGCATTTTATAATTTCATTTTAATAATCAATTATTAATTCATTATTTAAAGACAATGCTCAAGACTCCACACGTTTAGATTGTAGAAGGCCAACATTATACAACGTTTTTTTTTTAATTTAACATGCCAATAGCCAGTCGTTCTGTGGAAAATAACCGCAAATGACAAGAGCTTAACCCCTGAATTATATTTTGATATTTTCATCAAGGCTCTGATATAGCATCTGTCTCACTAACAATTATGATGTTAATAATGACCAATCCATACAGACTGACAGCTTCATGGATAAAACTGACTAAAATGTCTCTCGGAATAAGTTCAGGGTATTCTTTCCCATAGACATCTAGTGTAATGGCGGTCAGTACTGTGATAATGATGTGTTTTTATATGAAATGTTTGACAAGAGGCTCCCTTCATCAGTCTGACCCCACATTAACCCCTCACTGAGCAATGGAACTCTGAAGATAAAATAAAGTCAAGATAAAATGAAGTCAGAATTTACCATCCTCTGTCTAAATGATATACATGCATATATATGCATACGTGATAAAGCACATTTAAAGTTTCTTTCCTGTAGTGGGATTATGTGTTTAAATGTTTAGTTATTTCTTTGTTTTTGTATTGAGTCAAATCATGTGTTTTCCATCACACAGGGTCTTATTGTAAAACAGAAGGGAAGGTATCCAATCACTAACTTTACAGGTGATCATACTGAGTGTTTTTGCAATATTAATCAGCACAAAGGGAAAAGCAGAAGTATGTTTGTCTGGGATTATTTCTACACTGCAACATTAATTGCACTGATTGCTGTTCAAACTGATTAACTATCTTTTTCATACTGTATATGTAGCTGATGCTGTACTTCCATGCAAGTTCAGTGATGCACTATCCATGCAGGTCAGTAATGAGTGTAGTCCAATTCGGATCTGTAATATGTCATACATTCGTGACATCTTAAGAGTCCATCTCTACTCCCCCTGCCAAGTCTACTCTGACACACAGCACTGCCTTAAAGGTACATTTTGATATTTTGGGAAATGCCTATATGCGCTTTCTCCTTTTCTCAATTTCAGTTAGAGTACACAAGTTCTGATTCCCAAATGCTTGCATCATGTTAGGGTCAGTTCATCCAAATTATAAAAAGACATACTTCGTCCCATACTGTCCCATAATATCTATCTATGGTTTAAGTTGTTTTTAAGAGTCAGATTGTTCTTGAACGTCACTTGAATACAATGATGGTGAATGGAGCTGAATTTGTGTCTCACAAGTTGAAAATGTTATCTTATTCAGTAGAAAGTAGTTCCGGTGAAAACTGTTGTCTGGACAATATCAGAGTAACAAGGACACTGTTTCTAGAAAAAAAACAAGCTGCTGAGGAGTTTGTTAGGACATCTCTCAATGCGGAGCACCTTCACTGTCATGGGGTGGGAGCAGAAATATCAGAGGCCGATATCTGAAAACTTAAATAGGCTAGACTTACCTTTAAATAATGCTTTGCATGGCAGTATTATTATAATAAAGCGTGGCATGGTGGGTGGAGGAGACTCTGGGTGTGATATCACTGATTGGTTCCAGTCTGTCCCCTTTTGTATCTTCTCTCAGTAATTGTCAGCTTCTGCAGTAGTTGTAAAATGGTACAGTTGGACTCACTGAATTGATGACCTGCTGCTCACATCTGCAGTACCAGATTTTGTCCATCAGGTGAAGTTAAAGTTAAAAAGGGAACAGAAATGAGGGATGGTACTGTCTGTACAGTTATCCACAGTGTGTGAGCACTTTTACCTGTTGTTAACTTCTTGCCAATAAAGTATGATATATTTCTAAACGTGTGCGTGTTTGATCTGCAGCCTCCACAGTATGACATGTCTTAAGTCCTCCTCACCTTTAAATCACCATTTTACTCACATAACAAACTCAAATTATTATGAGTTTATTTGGGAGGGAAACAAGAGTGCACAGAGAAACACTGACAGTTGCTGAAGTAGTGGCAGAAATACTGTATGTGAGCATAGTGGCCAAGCTAATTTTTATCAGTATTTCCATTTGACCAACTTGATACTTACTCCACACATCATTACATTTGATGAGAAATATTCATGTGTGCATTACAGATATGTTTATTACGAATTGTAGATTAATGGTTTACATACAATACAAAACATGATATTGTAGTTTCCATAGTTGATACCATGACAGCTTATATTAGGGATCCCCAGACTTCCAAAAACTGAAACTCATTGGTGGACCACAGGCCATCATCAAGCACCTTTTATGTAATATTGTTAAGATTCAATATGGTACTACACAGGAGCCTAAGAGGCAGGAGAAAACATTCTGGTGATCAGTTTCCTAAGTCTGAACTGAATTGTTTTCTCTCAAGTTCCATACAAATTCCGTAGCACTTGTTACATCCATATGTGTGTATATGAATTCTGATATCAGAACCCAAATAATGTTTGTTTTTTGTACAGTGGCCCTGACCTTCTTCAAATAAATAATCTCCTGTAAATAAATAGATTAAATGTTTGTTTTTTTTTTCTTTTTCGCAGTCATGTTGCAGTTATTTCTTCCATGCGGCATACAACACCAACAGCCATCACTACACAAAGGTATTAACATCTTCATCAACCTAGATCGTCTTGCATCTGACATGTGGAAGCGTGGCAGTGAGAGGGGCCTACTCTACTGTGTCTTTCACTTCCTCTTTTCACAAGCTCAGACATTCACTTTTTGTAATATGTAATATAAATAACTTTATGAAAAGTAATGTCCCATTGCAAAAAGTGAGAGCGTGGACCATTTTTCTAAAGCTCAGATACAAGGCTTATAGCTTGTAGATAAAACCTTTGAATCAAATGTCGACTTTGTAAGTGACAGACACCTGAAAGTCTCTCAAGAGCATTTCCTGAGGAGACTTCATGTTGCAATTGTAAATGGGACTGCACCAGGAGCTCTTGTTGTGATGGCCTGCGAGTCCTGCTCGACCTTTGGCCGACAGTTAACCCTGCATGAGTGCCAAATCCGGCTGCCCAAAACAAATATTTGTGCCCCCTGAAAATCTTTGATGTAGGCTTTCCCTTGCATAACTTTACAGACTTTTGCACGGTGTCAAGTTTAAATATGTGATCAAGCTGTCGGCAGGTCGGCTCGGATCAACAGTTCGGTACAAAACTTCTACGAACAAGGAGCTGCAGTTCATTTGGCAGCGGGTAGCCAATCCTGAAGCCCGTTTCAACCAGCAGATAGAGGAAATGTCCAGCGGGAGTCATGTTGCGTTGACAGGGCGGGACTCGTTCGCCACAGCCACAGAGTTGTTGCAAAACTTCCGATCTGCACCCTGGGATCCAGAAAGACGTTAACAAGAGGGAGGACATCTGTTGGAGAAGTGAGAGCGGACCGACCGTGACCATGGCAGGTAAAAATCCGCCTGAAACATTACTGCATATCTTTTGTTAACGGTGCAGCGGCAATGAAGATCCGTGTTGTTTGTCCAGAGTGATGGAATCCAGATGTTGTGTTCCTCTGGAGATACTCAAGGACGACTTGAGCCACACATGCAATGCAAGCGCTTCCCTCTCCCACCGTTACAGTTGACTGTAGTGTTCATATAAAGGCTGCTCCGAAACTAAGAGTAGAATTTGACTGTTGCAGATGACGCAGCGGTTGTGGAGGAAGGCATGAATCCAACTCAGAGCCCTCTGGTCCAAGTTTCATTCCAGAGAAACGTCCACAGGAAACAGAAGTACCTGGAGGCTGAGCCAAAAGCTCTTGGGGTACAGGCTCTGTGTGTGCCTGTGTATGTGTGTGTGCGTGTATTAGTGTGTGTATGACGTTAATATGAAGTATTCTTTTGCTCTCAGATCACTCAGATTGGTCTGAGTGCCTATCAGATCCTGTGTGTGGCTGTGTTTCTGTCCAAAGACCTGAGCAATGTGGGCACTGATATACCTTACTTCATTTCGACTCTCCTGGTAAGCACATGGACACACACCTCAAAACATTACACCTGAAATCAGAGCCTGGCTTTTAGATTGATATCGGAACATGTTAATATGAATCACTGTTGATGACTGAAAAACACTGGAAGGAGGGGAAAACACACAAAGGGAGGAACTGAAGAGCAACCAGATGAGGGTAAACTTTCAAAATAAAACACATAACAAGAGAACATAAAAACCGGGATCACGCCAAGGTTGTCTCGATTCATGTTGGGACAGAGCCAAAGTGTTGCTTGTTGGTTTTTTTAGAGGCACAGTGGAAACATGTAACATGGTTATCGCTAATTTGTGCATTACAATCCCACATTTTGACGTATTTCAGTGTTGCACCCCAAGCATTGAGCCTATAAGGTGTGTTCCAGTTGAACTGGGAAGTTCAAAATTTTCATAGTTCCCTGTCAGTAATTTAATTTGGAGTGTCAAGTTTAGTCTGATGTCTGACTCAGCCAGCCAGACTACATTATCAACCCCAACTTCAAAATTCAAGATGGCTGCCCCACTTACAACTGTGAGAGCTGTATAATATACAGTCCATATAGTGGTGATTAGTGCCTCTGTTTTATTGGTGTCTCATTAAATCAGTCTTACACACAGTATTGTCCAACTTCTATCTATTGGCATGATGCTTTGGGTTTTGTATGCACAAAAGGCAACATGATGCATCGCACATCAGCTGGTAGAGCTAATAATGATGAATAAATAACGATAACCTGGCTAGAGCAGGTATTCCTACTTATTGAACTAGAGTGCGGTCAACTCAGGAATGATACCATTCCTAGCTGTGACTTCTGAGGTAAACTGAATGCACTATTAGTTTTAACTGCGGGTCAAACACCAATAACACTGCATCCTACAGTACCCATAATGCACCCAGTGGCACTGTATTTTCAGGCCCTATCTCAATGATAAAAGCTCCCATCTTTGAACCTGCACACTTCAAGTTTGAAACGTGGGAATCTAATTTTGAAGATGACATCTCCAAGCTGCAGCCCAGAGAACCCTGATGCGACTGTTACATACAGGACATAGCATCCACATGTGTGTACGGGGTGTTTACATGGAACTTCAGGTCTCACTGTCCATTCTCTGCCCATTATCACCAAGAGAGCATTTTGTATTTCTTTTTTTGATCAACCCATCACAGCTGTAAAAAGAATGTGTCACACCTGGCAAAGGGCTCAGTCTTGACAGAGCGGCTATTCATTGGACTTTTTTGGCTCCTAAAAATATGTGCTATTGATTCAGAGAGCTACACATTTTTTGCTTTTATTTGTCAGTGTAGGTCTAAAAAAAAAGATTGAAAGTTAGATTTACTACTGGTAGATTCCTTCAATTCCGAGGTGATAATGTAATGTAAACCAGGGCTGCTTTTGAGGTCTAATGTATTGCCTTGTCCTGTGTTTGCTATTAGTTTTGTCCTATCATGAGTGTAACTGTGACATGTTAGTACCATTTGTACTTAAAAGGGAAGCTCACACCAAGATACAAAACATAGCTTCTCACTTCTAGTGCTATTTATCCATTGAGATTGTTTTTTTTTTTTGGGAAGATGACTGTCTTCGCTCCATATAATGGGACTAGGTGACACTCAGCATACATTTGACTCTGCAGCAGTGTCTCTTAACAGAAACCATGACCCTGGTGAAGATTAGACAGATCTTGTCATGAGCAGTTTCATGTAGGAACTATTTTCTTTCCGTGTTTGTGACTGTGCTGTTAAACGGGTGAATTTCCACACACATCCCTGATGTCCAGCTTGTCTGATTTGTGTTCTCGTCATAGGTGGTAATAGCTGGGAGTTTGGCTGTCGCAGCACAGAACCTCCATCTGCCAACGGTGAGTTACCTGACTGGAGAGGAAATGTATATTAACGTTATACACTAACAACGCCAAAATACTGACACAGGCATAAACTAGGAGACGTTAGTAAAACTGCTGCCATGGTAAATTAAGACTATTGCACAATTGGACTCTCCATTACACAAAAAGAAGAACTGCCCTCAGTCTCTGCAACTTCCTATAAGACAAGTCACTGGCTAAAGGCTGGATGGATCAAGTTGTTATACAGCTCCACTGAATATGTGGCAAGATTCAGCCATGTTGTTCCTTTAACTGATTGCATGGCTGTCAGGAACAGAGAGGACCATTTGGTAAAGGGACGGGGAAATGAGGTTAAATACACACGAGACAATGACTTTATAACTGAAGATGAGAGTGATGCTGAGCTGCATGTGTGTGCGCGCCAAAGCTTCCATAAAAATTTAGTCTAGCAGTGACAGTTCTAAATAGTTGTGAATGTACAACTAGAGTTATGTCCATCCAAAATGTTTCCAACCCAAAACGTTACGAGACTAACGTAACACACCGTAATGTGTCGTAACACACTGTGCACAAAGTGACGTGACGTTTTGATGACAGAGACCCCTGATGGCAGAAAATTACATATTGTGTGTTTAATTATCAGCACATTGTAACAAGAACCTTTTGCACTTAATTTGTCCAGTCTGTAAATGTCTTATAGAACTAAACAAGTTTTTTTTCTTTCTTTTTTTTTTTTTAAAGTTATATCTCCTGTGTTCTTCTGTGTCTGTTAGCTGAGGGCCTGTTTGGGGATGCAGATTGTGGCCTGTGTCGCCTGCTTTGTCAACGTTATCTTATCTCTAATTAAAATGGAGGACGTGCCGAATTTCTGCTATTACTACCACTACAATGACAACTTCACGTTACATTATGGTGAAATCTGTCATAATATTGAGGTGAGTTAACAATACTACCATGTCAAACTATCATGTTTCGGAGATGATATATAATGAAATGATACTGTTGTTTTGTGATGACTTTTATTTATTACAAAGACCATAAATTTACAGCAGTCTTAAGTGATCATTTTTGCATTATGTATGTTGTTGTTAAATGTCTTTAATTTGATATTGTTTTAATTAAAGGAGACTGTTGGGAATTGGCGGAGGTATGCAATCCCATTCTATTTAGAAATAAAAGGGTGACCAGTATTAAAAGTAAATCCAAAATCGAATTATCCTTTAATTCCTTATTGTAAATATTTCAAATGTATAAATGTTGAACTATCAGAGATATTGTGAGCCTTGAAAGCTGCTGACATCTCTTTTTAGGGGGCAAGATGAAAGCAGTTGAAGTGTGAGTTGAAGAGTAACACATGGAAGCAGTTGCCAAATAACATTTAACTGTGAAATTTAAGTCAGTTTATTGTAAGCAGTAGGAGCGCTTGGAAGTTTCAGCTGAAGTGCAGTCTCACACATCATATCTCTACACCCCTGGCGATATATATATATATATATATTTTATTTTATTTTATTTTTTTTTATTTTTTTTACCATCCTCACCTTTATTTGATCCAAAGATAAATTCTGCAACACTTTCTCCTCACTTGCAGAGCACCCAGTCTCACTTTTATGCCGAGTGTGTGGTCATTCATGTTACTCTGTTGGCCATCTCTGCCACTCTGGCTGCCTACTGCTGCAAGGTGGCCAACTGCTGCGGGCCAGCTCCCAAAATGGTGAGTACTGAGCAACACAGCTGCAAATATTTTCTAGTTGTGTCACAAATCTAGCAACCAAGTCTTGTTCCATCATGGAGGTCCTCTCTATAAAACGGCTCACTAATGAATAATAATAATCCTCAATATAAAGCAACCATACAAGAAAAAAGGTGACTGAATAGGACAATTGATTATTTCCAGCAGAGTCTGTCATCACTTATCACTGTCATTACAAAGAAAAGATTCTACAGTAACTTTAATTGTTGCAGTCAGTCATTCCATGGCTTGAATTTGTACTTTTCCTCTTTTTCTGCCCCTCTCAGCCGGTGATCACTGTCCAAGCCGCCCCTGTCCAACAGTGAGGAGATGAAGTGGGTGAAGGCGGAATAGAGATGTACTGCTACATAAAAATGCTACACGAAGTTAAAGCCGCACTAATCATTATTTTTTTATATTTGATTTCAACTCTGCAGTTCTCTCCGCTATATATGTATTTAGTTTCTTTTAGCTTGTTGTTTTGGTTTTCTCCAGCCCGGAAACTGCAGTCTTATCAATCTCTTTATTAGCCATTGTTGGCTCAGATAAAACAGCAGACGGAGTTAGAGACTAGCTGGTGAACATAGTGGAGCATTTAACCAAGCCAGAGTTGATTTCGACCAAAACATAGCTGAAGCGGGGTTATGATTGAACTTGGGCTCATCACTAACACAAACATGACTGAATGCTGATGTTTGTCTCTACAGAAGATGATTAGAGCCACATGCGAACATTTATTTGAATTCTGAATTTAAGATCAGAACTCAGGTGGGGTTTTTTTTTTTTCTCTCAAAATTTGGACTTCAATTTGAGATTTCGAATCATTTCTCACACGTGGCTCTAATCGTCTGCCATAGGTCTCTGTCTGCTTGTGTGTGTATATGCTAATGCTTGCTAACACAGTTCTCTAAAAGCTGAATAATGTGACAGAATGCCAGTTTTGTATTAACAGCTTGGTCGACTGTACCCAAGTAATAATAAATAATTAAATGCAGTATAAATAAAGTACTTAAGGATGAGTTACAATGTCCTCATTTTAAGCATATTATGATATATTTTGATGAGTTGATAAAGAGTGTGTTTTAACGCTGTTGACTTTACTTTTTCTTTTGTAAGAGGAAAACCTTATTTCTTTGTTCAAAGGTGCACAGTCATGCTTTAACATGTGCTTAGGAACATCACAAATGCAATGACTGTATTAACAAGATAAATAGACTGAATTGTACCTCTTATGACATCAGCATAATCACTAAATGATGCACATTAATCCTTTTCTGAAATTATTTCTGTTCAGGTCATTGGTTACTTTATGATTATTATGACCTGACACTGCAGCTAACACCAACTGATAATAAAAATATGACAAATGTAATTTTTTTTTGCAGCTGTATTATTTTTGTGCGAAAGAGACAATGAAACAACACAACCACACATGATTATGTATCAGGTGCGTGTGTGAGAATGCTTTGTGATAGTCATCCCGAGATTTCAAAATATCAAGATAAACATGCATCACGTGACAACGAAAAATTATTACAATATTATTTTATTTTATCACTTAGCTTTTCTTTGTTGGCTAGCCCAATCCTGTCTGCTCCTTATGTGACAAGTGCTGTATCTAAAAGTGTTAATGATGATTGATTGATTGATTGACTGATATGCATCTGTTGTAATTAGGCACAATCGGAGTGTCTATGGTGCCTTCTTGCCATCACTGGGGGGCACTAAAGTCTAACAAGTGTAACTCTAAAGGCCTTTACGCACTCTTTGTATCTGTGCACATAAAACAGACACACTTGCGTAATGGCTTGAATGACTGTGCTGAGAGATTAGAGGCTGCTTTAGCAATCAAATCATAGCAGGCTACTATTAACATTCATATAAAAGAAATATTACACATAATAATTAATTATCATCATGACATTTTATGTTTTTGTGATAAAATCATATAAATAAAGAAAATAAGATGTAGAAGTGTAAAGAAACACATTTAAATTTAAAAAGCATATCCTATGGACACTTAATGAAAATTCTTTTTTGGGCTATCTCAGCCAAATAAAGAATAATTTGAAAAGTAAAGCAATTTCAAATTTGAAAAGTGGCTGATGATTGAGTATTGGTTGTGAAAGTGCATCAGGCATAGTAATTGGCAAAAAAGACAAGTTGGCACCGTGAGTGAGACGAGTACGACACCAGAGGCTTTTAAATATATGTGGAATTCTGAATCGTGTGTCCTACTGATTCTGTTTCTGATTTTGATTCTGAACCAGCCACTTGATTCAACTGAACCTGTCACAGCCTATCAGTGCTGCATCAAGTATGATGATGTGATGGGGACACGTTGCATTGGAATCAAATTGCTGGATATATCCTCTTATTGCTTCATATCAAGACTTTTATGAGTTTGACAAAAAGAGAAGAAAATCATCTATTTCATCAACACCTGAAACTGTCTCCGCAGCAATCAAACAGCAGTATTTCATTTTTATTGTATTTGACTGTTTTGCTTCCTCCCACATCATGACCTTGAAATAAGGCTAACCCATCAATTCCTTTTATGTGAAAAAAATAAAAGTCTTACGCTGTAAAACCTTCTGTCTTCACTTTATGTGTAAACTGCTAAACGGCAGCGAATTACTTTTTGGGACTGATGTATCTGGAGGAAAAGAAGTAATTCTAGATCTTCCGCCCTGATATTTCAGCCTGCAGGCAAGTGCCTTATAGATCTGTCATGTGGAATATGACGTGGAATATTAATTCTAAATATTGAAAACCAAGTTTTACATTTCTACTGTTAACGCATGATGGTTCCAAATGTAGATCATCTGTCTTTTGATCACTAAAATTCTGTACCGGCAGTGAAAAAAAAACACACACACAGGCAAAAAACAAACACAGTGGTTGTGTGCCTTAAGTCATTTTGATGAATTGATTTTTAATAGACTACAAATGCTAACCAGGATTTTGAGAGGAAAGGTGATGTGTTACCACTTATTCACATTACAGGTTTGTTCCTCCAGACATTTCAGCTGTTTGAAGGTGTACAAGATACTTTAAAGTGTCCTGAGTGACTGTATTCAAGTTTGATTTTTTTCATTTGAGATTCAACTTTTGTATTCACGTAATTAATTAAAATGCTAATAGACACAAAGTTATATTTGTCAACTTGAACTAGAAGTATGGAACGGAAAAGATGTAAAGATATATGTATGTGTACTTTTATGTATTCGGTAAAGCTACAAGGATCTTGTTTTTTTTGTTAATTCTAACTGTCAACAAAAGATGGCGATGGTGAAACACAGTCATCTTTGTTTAGTGCAGCTTATCTCTTCTGTGAGCCTCCTCATGTCATCCTCAGCAAATTGTTTGAATTTTAATCCCCAAATCCCACCTGGTGACCTCTAAGAAAAATCTTCCAACTTTGTTTGCAGTCATTACCTAATAAATAAGGGAATTTCAAAATCGTCATTGTCTGAAAAACGTGATTAGATGCTGCTGCCAACAAGACCTGCAGAAAACAAGCAATCCTATAACCCATGCGTGTAAACCAACAAGCACATTACTAGAACTATAGAAATTGGAACACTGATCTGCGATGCAGTCAGATAATATCATTCGTTATACTTGTGCTTCTGCAGTCTAAATGTCTGAATAACTGTGACAGAAATGCTTCATGTACAATATAAAACCATCTTTTTTATTGGGCACAAAAACATTAAAAACAGTTTTTCTTCTGAAATATTTCATACATTAAACACATATATTCAAGTAGACATGGTTAAAATGATACTTCATGATCAGAATTATAAAAAATGGAACAGCCAGGAAGAATGCATATACAGTTATGTGGGACATTTTATAAAGTTCCTGTAAAGTCCTGTTCAGCTTGAAAAGGCATATGTCCTCACACATTCTCTACAGAGCCACTGACAGTGTTATCAGGAAAACAGTTCATTAAGAAGATAACAGAAGTTCATTTTTGCAGGTTTCACTCCCTCATATCTGCAGTTCATCTGCCCAGTGGCTCTGTGGGAATCCAGAGGAAAAAACAATAGTAAAGCATAAGCTACAGTCATCTTTAATATGCAGATTCCTTGGTTTGAATTCCTTTAACGCCCTTTTTAAATGTCAATGTGTATGAAGTATGAAATGTTTAGCACACAGACTATAGCTGCAATGTCCAACAACTTACCTGGGATGCAGACGGTGTGATTTCCTCCAGGTCCCCGAAACAGCCGTGTTTGTGGCGGACGAGACTCCCCCACAGCACAGAACGATGACAGGCCGGACATTCACCCTCCACTGGCAGGAGGTGGGACGGCTCTGACTTCAGGAAATGTTTGGCGAGGCAGATCACATGACTGCTCATTCCACACGACACGTGGAAACAGCTCAGCTTCTCCGATCCCTGAGCAAATAAGAGACAAAGAATGGTCAGGTCACCTTACTTCCCACAAGTAACTAAATTTGTCATGATTAAGGTTTATGATTGTGCTGAAATTCTTATTATATAACATATATTTGATACTTGACATATAAAAATTCCAGACTTTTTCTAGATTAAGGAACATATTTTAACTCTTTTATAAACCTTCTAAGAAAGCCTGTTTGGAAGCAATCAATTAATGTGGGAGACAAAGAATGCAGGACTTCTCATTTGTGAGTTAATTGTATTTCTATGTATTTGCCATTGTTAGCACGGCATCTGGCATGGCAGGCTAAATTAGACAAATTATGCATCAGCAAAGATTAGCATGTTACGATGCAATATTTTGAGTACATTTTCAGCATTATGGCATCCAGTAGTTGTTAAGGTGGAAACAAGACACATGTAGGCATGCTAGCCGTAGTTAATGTGCTTTGATTTGTGCTCTGAGCAGAAGGCAGTATTTAAGAAAAACAGGGGGCCCTATTTAGGTGGTCTATAGCCAGTGGTCTAAAGCACAAAGCGCTAGTGCGTTTAGGGAGTGTCCAGGTCCATTTTACTAGTAAAACCGTGAACAATCTGGGCGCAAAGGGCAGCATAGGGCGCAAAGCACAAAGAGGTTGTATTTAGACTCTGAACTAGTCATGCATGTGTTTTGGACAGAACGTAAATTAAACCAATCAGAGTGTCGTTTACCATTCCAAGAGTCAGCTGCACCAGGACCTGGCACATATTAAACAGTAGCATTCTCCTTCAATGAGGGACAGGAATGTGGTTCCCTGCTGCTGGACCCTCTGCCCTGCCATTTCAAAATCATCTGTCCCATTAACAACTGCATATGAAAAAAATACGCTGAAATTAACCTCAGGAGGAGAAGGAGCGCTGCTGCTTCCTTGAGTGTGTGTGCTGATCTCAGTCCGTGAATCAGGTGGGACAGGTCATAAATCTGATCAATAACAGGCGGGATGAGATGGGAGAACTACGTCCTTAATAGATGATAAACTGATAAACAGCTTCATAAATTGTAAAATCACCCACCTGTGTAGGCACATCTTACTGTCTGAATAGTGCCCATGCTGTGTATATATCAAATGTACCTGCACCCACCTGTGTCAGGTGCAAGTGATGGTGGATTGCTATTTTGAGGCGGCAGAAAATGACAAGTGCCATTTTATTTAATGCTTTAGCAGGAAACAGACTGTGCTTTTGACACAGGTGGGTGCAGGTACATTTGATATATACACAGCATGGGCACTGGGCATGAAAATGACAACTGCGTCAGTCTGAAACTAGCAATCACAATTTTGCAGCACAGTGCACCGCGCATAAGATTAGGGGTATTTCCCAAAATTATTAACTTTAACAGCTTATCCTAATCTTTCAAAGAAAATCCTGATTGAAGACTAAAGAGACTGTACCTTGACTAGCCCTTTACAGAGAAAACACCTGGATTTCTCCTCGTCTTCCTCTCCTGCAGTCTGCAGTGGCATGTTCTTCTTGGCTCTCACACTTCCGAAAGCAATGGGGATGTGCAGAGGAGGCTGTAGACTGGGCTCAAAGTCCATCTTGTACTCCTGTTTGAGCCAGCGGGCCGTCAGTGGCAGCCTGGTCCATGGCGCCACCCGCAGCATGCTGGAGACGACACGCCAGTGGAACTGCAGGCTTGACTCTTTCCTGGAGCGCCGAGTGATGTGGGAGAGACGCCTGGAGGAGTGAGGGTGCTGCCACGCCCACTCAAACTGAAAAATGCAATGAGGATAGATGGAATTATTTTTTAGTTCAGAGCATACTGGAATAATCAGGTACTAATGACTGACAAGCCATTAAGTACAGCCCAGAGTCCAAAGAAGTCTGGATGCAACATAAAACATAAAACAGAATGTTACTTGCTGATGGGCAACGCCAAGCATATATGTATGTGTTTCTAAACCCTAATGAGTGGCATACTTGGCAACATGTATTCATTCAAATAGTGTTTGCTGAATGTTTAAAATAATTCAACCGATATCAATAAATTATTTTTTACCTAAACTATCTTTTTTTTTTTTTAAATTCATATTTCCACTCTCACTTCATTGAAACCAAACTGTGATTCTGTGCAGTATTGATATATTGATGATCTAGAAGTTATTTGGTCATGCATGAAAAATGTTAACATTACTACATTAAATATAGCTTTAGAGCTGAACAAACTGCACGTTTTATTATTGGGAACACTTTGTGATGATGATTGTCAGTAAACCCAGTTTGTTTGAAAATGATTGCACTGTGTTTTTAATGATGTTTTACACAGTATCCCAACTTTTAAGGAATTGTGGTTGGACCTGTAACTGGATTAGACCAGGAAGAGTAAGAAAAAAAGACACCAACTGATCTGAAACTGAATTTACTAAAGACAGAAAACATAGTACGATTAAATCGGCTTGGGATGAAACATTTGATTAAGGCATTTAAAAAAAAAAAAAAAATGTTTTAAAGACACACTGATATTTAGCAGCCTAACAACTTAAGCGGAGTTAATCACAAGTCTGGAGAGCAACAACAAACTATATTAAACCACTGTTTATAATGCAGACTGCAGAATAACTGGTCTATAAATGGGGTTAATTTGTTTATTCTGGAGGCAAAACTCATCAGTTTCTTTAGACATTTATCTGATTAAGATTCTAATAATGATATGATCTGGTCTTTGCATTAGTAATAATGAACCTGTTTCATGTACATGCTGCGGATGGTTTTGAGTTATGAATTTCTTTCCGGAGTGAAATGGCTAACAACTGTAATAGACTGATCTGTCTGTTTCCACGCAAGACAGTGTGCAGTGACAGTGAGAGTTTGATGGTGATTTGTATCTGTTTTAGAACGTAACAACAATGAACCAGCTAATAAACTTTAGTTCATCACATTCACTTCACTTCGTCCTGTCAACAGCCAGTCACCCTTTAACTTTTCATCTATGTGTCTAGTTTGGAATTAGACAACACGACTTTGTTTCTTACATACACAGACATTACTATAACTGTCCAATATTGATTCAAAAGCACCTGTGGTGTTTCACAGACATGTGAATGATGCTGCACATGTCACATACATATCTAGTGGCAGCTGGAAGATCCTGGTTACAAAATATTGTCCGGATTTACTTACCCTCAAGGCAGCAATATCAGAGGGAAAGCCATGTATAATAAGGACCATTTCCCTAAAGAAAACATACAACATAATCAGAAAATCCCAAGTTATACACTCCTCATGTGGTTACATACAACGTCCATCGTGTTGTACAGTGTAGCAGGTCATACCATGGTCCTCTTCCACTAGTCCTCTTGGCTCCCCCCCTGTGCCGTCCAGCGTTGTGCTGTCCGATCCTGCGCTCAGGGTTCACAGTAAAGCCAATGTAAATCCTGCCTTTAAATTTAGGATTGGTGCAGTACAGCATGTACACACCAAAGAACCTTTCTACCTCGACTACCATTGTAGAAGAAAATCAACGGAGTTAGCTAACGGACGTTAGCTGATTAGCGTACAGTCACAACAGCAGGAAAGGTAAAATTACTAGAGGATGTCAGTCCATTAAACAGTAATAATTCTGCCATGCTTACGGCAATATTGCTTGTAACAGTTGGTCGTAGACAGATTCTTCAGTGAAATACATTTCAGTCAGCCATAGCTGACTTTCAGCAAATGTTTACAGTATATGGTGTCTGTCTTAGGAGTCCACGAATCTGCCTGATGAAATGTGTTTCAAAATGACTCAATGTGTCTCACGGCGACTCTAATAATAAATACCTCTTTAAAGGTAAAACGCAGTGGATGCTTCTACACCTTGAATTGTGGGGATTCTGAGCGCATATTTTTGTTTACATGAATTACTATTAATATTTAGTTCGTCTTCCTGTAAGGACCCCTAATATTATGATTCGCTGCTTTTAAAAAATATGCCCCGCCTATTTTTACGTATACAGCATTTTATTGGTTAATGATTATCTATGCTGCAGTGCAATTGGACATTTCTTTTTTCAGTCATGAGAGTGACGACCACCCCTTCTTGCACGGAGTTGACTAAAATAAGCGAAAACAGCGTAAAATATACACTTTTGGTAACGATAAACTTCTAAATTAAAGCCTCAGTCTATATCTGTACTGTAACAATATTGTTAAGTGTTAGAATGTTAAAACTAGAAGAATACTGTAGTACTTCCGGTGTAAGCGTGTCTATCAATCTGACTGGACTCAATTAGACGTTCTTAAAAATTAGCCGGTATCTTGCTGTAATATCTGATTTGCTAACGTCGCGTGTGTTTTCTGTTCATGTAGACATGGCCATAACAGCTGACCACATCCGGGATAAACTCATTAAGGAGCTCGGGGCAGTGCACGTGGTAGGTTTCTGGCTGCTGTTTGTTCTTGCGTGTTCTCTT
Source organism: Acanthopagrus latus (assembly GCF_904848185.1). Classification (NCBI taxonomy): domain Eukaryota; kingdom Metazoa; phylum Chordata; class Actinopteri; order Spariformes; family Sparidae; genus Acanthopagrus; species Acanthopagrus latus. The sequence continues at coordinate 12,729,418 of NC_051048.1, forward strand.
AGCTTAGCTTAATACAGCATCAGCACACTGTGAGCAGAAATACACAAACTCTATTAAAATATTCGCCAAGCGTTAACATCACTGTGCTTTTCTGTATGTACATACATGGTGGAGCATAACATAACTAAAAGACATGATTCATATTTATAGCAATGTGTGTGTCATCAGGCTATAGTTTGCCTCTCGCTGCTGCCCTCCACAGTGCAACTGTGTTAGATACTGGAATTTTCATAAAGGAGTAATTCCTATTCAGAGTGGGTGAATAACTTAAGACCTGGGGGCTGCAGTGCAGTATAACATAGTAATATTGTGACCAATCACTAGAAAAACACTAAATCGAATGATTTCTGAGTGGAGTTTGTTTCAGCTACACAATTCATTGTGCTAAGCAGGCCCCCAGCCAGTCAAACAAGGTAGAGTGTTAGCAGAGTTTGCTTATGTTGTTTTGATTACAACCAGTCTGCTGTCTGCACATGACAGTGAGCTAATGGTTGGCTGTTACTTCTACCTGTCTCAGGAAGTGGAAGATACATCACCAAACAGATGTGCTGCCAGCTACAAAGTCCTGGTGGTGTCATCCCAGTTTGAGGGCAAACAACTGTTACAGAGACACAGGTAGTACACACTGTAGTAACTGTCTCATAGGGAATGTCTGCTGTGTAGTATGTACTCAAATAATGTTACACATTATTTGAGTACAAGTTTGGCCAGTCGATGTGGATTTATTTATGCTTTTACTAGCATATTAGATAGTCGATGTATAATATCTGTGCTACAAGACATAACACAGTATCTGCTTGGATAAATAAACTACTCTGTTTATGAATAGCTGGTTATGAAACCACAGTCTAACTGAGCACCATTTAACAAAATCAGTGTGAATATGATAATATATACGTCATAATATAACATATAAAATATATCACTTTAAGCCCTTTTGATAGTAAAACTAGATATCAAATGTTAAGATGATGCCCATTCTGTCCAATGAGCATTACTCCCCTGGCACAAAAATGTTTTCTCAGTTCTGTGTTTACTTCATGGTAATAGAGCCCATTTGATACACGCAATAGTGTTCCTCCCACTGGCTTCATCTGATATTTCCCACACGGAAAATGTTGCCCCTATGTGGCTCCAAAGAGACTTGAATTAAAAAGCTTTCAACCAGGGATGACAGTGTATATAGGTCAAATGCTAAATATACTTAAATTGGAAAAACTGTTTTTATGTATCTTTGTCTAATTTAAAACAACAAACCTATGCATAAATGTTCAAAAATTGAAGACAGCAGTACCTTCAAACCATTCAGCACTCTACCACAACAACGCTGTATATACTTATAGCATGTTTGTATATTGAGTCAATTCTGATCGGCTCACAGGTCAGTTGAGCAGAGGTAACCTTTGTTGTATTTTGAATCAGAAGTAATGATGCACATTGCCAACACAAGAATAACATGTGTGCCCAGATGTAAAACCTTCTTGACTTCTGTAAATGCATTCATTCCACAACTGTGTGTTGTGCTTTCACAGGATGGTGAATACATGTCTAGCCGAGGAGCTGAAAGAGATCCACGCTTTTGAACAGAAGACCCTCACACCAGAACAGTGGGAGAAACAGAAATCACAGTGACATACACATCAAACCCCCTGTAGTTTAACATTTCTACTTTAAAACAAGCCTCATACTTCTCTGTTGTGAAAGAACAAATAAGTAAATCAGCAAAATTGTTGCTAATGCAGCAGAATGTTGTGGTGCCAATAAAACCTATGGATGCAGTAATATGTTGTTGTTGGTTGTTTGAGAACTGAAAACAGGGAAAGGTACAGAAATGAATCACTTCACTGGGGAATTTGATGAATAATGTAGTGATTTCTGCAGGTTTGTGGAAGACTAAGGTAGAAGTCTTGATTAAATAAATATGGATTTTCACATCATTTTGGACCATTAGTATATCTGTATTCATAAACCTGAAAAGCTAGAGCAGGCAATAAATAAACAACACAAAAAATGACAACCACTGGATCTGGAAAAAGTTACTCAGCTTGTTTAGGTCCTCTCCACATTGATTTTACATTCATTCAGCTTAGATGGTGCCCTAAACAGCCTTGGTGCTGTGCCCTAAGCCTTAAAATGTTAGACAAAACCTTATTTTGGATGCATATTTTATTACTTTGCCACTGAACAGAATGACAATTATATAAGGATGTGAAATCCTCTTGTTGGGCTATGGGTGTCAGATTCCATGACCTAGACAGATGAGCTGGGGATATGACTGCTTTTGATACACATTTAGATACAACAATTGCGGGAAAAATAGAATAAGTCTATTATTTGTTGCATTATTTGAACCAGCAGTGGCAGTGCTGCACTGTTAGTATTATTTTGTACTGAGATCTTTAATGGCAGTCAGGGTTTGATGCACCAATATGCTTAAGTTAAGGTCTTTTTTTACTCTCGTTCTGAATAATAATTAAATGCATTCCTATTTGAGTTTCAAAGTTCAGTTTTCAAGACGGCAGTCTCTCCACAGGGTGAAATATAGATACAGTATGTATGAATTTTTGTGAAAATGTCTAAAAATGGATAGACCTTTATCATATATATGTTTTGTTGAGTTGTGTACTCAAGTTTACCAAAGATAGTGCGTTTTATTGGGATGCCTGTCGCTATAACTTCTGAGATATAAAAGCCAGCAAATGAGACCAAATTTAAGGTGAATATACTTTAAAAACATATTTTTACCTCGTCCATTAACAGTTGTGTCAGTCATGTTTAATGGTGTGTGCACTACCAGCAAGTTTGACAGTTTATTAGCTGTAATGTAGCATGCAATGGCACGCACCAGGAGTTTGTGTGTCTGAATCAGATCAGCATCCGCAGAAACTCTGGTTCACTCTCTTCTTTTCGTTACATTCATGAAGTAGATTATATTTCCCCTCCAGCTCCAGTCAGCAGTCAACATTACAGAATCTAAACACCTGACAATGGAGGTCCGCTCCACTGCTCACTGCTGTGGTCAGGTTGATAAACAGAAGTGAAGATAAATCCACTTTTTAAATTCAAAAGTTAAAAAGCAATATCTTAGCTCTCCTCCCATCTGTAAATGGCTTAGAGCAGAATCTAATGTAACTCAGGGTGTTTATTACTCCAGAATCTCTGGATCTGCGCCAACTTTCTCCTCTGGAGATGGCCAGCTCTGAGCAGCTGCAGTGACTTTACATATTTGTGCCTTTAACTACTAAATGGACATCGTGAGAGATTCTTTGATTACAATATTGTTTCAAAAAATAAACTTCTAACTTAGGTTATTAAGCCAATATAGATGCGCCCAGATTCACAAATCACAATTTGCCTCAATGGACTTTCATGCAACACCCTTTGTGTAGACCAGACCTTTGATTCAGATAAGGAAAACTCTCCCAAATACCTCATGAACAGCTGCTAAATAGATCCTTAAGTGATTCTGTTTTATGAATTATGTTTTTTTTGTTGTTGAAATGACAAATAAAGTGAATCTGCAGCCTCTATAGATTACTATCAGGGCTTCAGTCCAATGGAAGAGCAATAACGGATCCATGCGTGGGTTTATATGAGATTAACAGCCTCTAACAACAGATGAGCAGGTCTGTAATCAAGCAAACAACATGTAAAGAGTGGGCATTGAATATAAATCGGACAAATACATTTATAATAGAAATCATTGCCGTAGAGCTCTGAGTTTATTCCCTAGTGAACATGCATGCATATTGTGTGTGTGTTGAAGTGTAGTGAGGCCTCACACACAGCACAGAGGTGTCCATGAGGTGTTATTAAGAGAAGGCAGACCCCCTGCTTGGGTGGTTTTCAGGGTGACATATTACAGCTGTGTGCTTTGATCAGTCAATCTATGCCTTTTTATAGGGCTCTACTGATTTCACAAACACACACCAGCCACCTGAACCTACAGCTATTCTGCAGACTCACTTGAACTGCTGCTGAATCCAACCTGTGTCCAATCTTATTTTTCTAGTTCATTTTTGTGGAGATCTCTGCATAAAGCCAAACACTGATGGAAATCTTAAAGAGGCACTATATAGTTTCTTAGTAGAAATTCAAACTGAGAATTTGAACATTTATAATATCAGTGAGGAAATAATACAAACTTTTTTCGTAAGTGAATATTAAGTGAATAAACAGTTGTGTTCCATAAGTTTATTAGGCACTGCTGCAAACGGTTGTTTGAATGGTAATTCTGTGAACTTCACAGCAACTACAGCAGCTGATTTTACAGCACATAATAGTGAAATGACATCTACTGGGTTGTATTTACTGCAGGTTTCACAAACAAACACAAACAGATAAGCAGTTTCAGATGAGACAAGTAGGACAACTGTCCCATTGCACATTTCCACGTTGGAGGTAGCTTTTTAGGTCATAGTGTCAAGTGCAGTGGAGCACACCATTCGGCCCCATTTACATTTAAGCGTTAAGCCAGCGCTTTTTTGTCCAAAGCGAGTTACAGTATTTCATACATTCATACACTGATGGTGGTGGCTGCCATGCAAAGTGCCCAAGGACACTTCAAAGCAGAGGCAGGGGAATCAAACCAGCTACCTTCCGGTAACGAGACGCTGACTCTGCACCTGAGCTATAGCCGGCCCCCATGGTGGTCCACCAGAAGGGGAGGGACTTTGGGTTTGAGGACATTGGCGACGTGTGTGTTTGTGTGTGTGTGTGTTTGTGTGTGTGTGTTTGTGGGATAGACAGAGTCAATAATACCTCTCCATGTTTAATGACATGTACATTTCACAGAGCATTAGGCATGCAGCTGAGCATGACTGTTTACTGTGTGTGTTTACCAGCTGAAATCCATTCGATTTGGATTTAGAGACTAAAGCATTAATAAACACGTGTTTCAACTAACTGGACTATGAAAGTGGAAACTTTTCAGTGGGATCTTCCTCTTCCCATTGTTAACAATCCCAAGTCAGTGTTTTCTTTCTTTTTTTTTATTTATCAATCAAAAGAATATTTTTAGCCAGGGTATACTGGCTTGCCAGGTTAATTCAGGAGGTTTCAACCATGTTTAGTTTGCTCAGTAAAGTAGTACGGAACCGGGGTATGGCTCTGTATGAGGAGATCAGGAGGGATGATGTTTTTGACACAAATCTGCAGCTGAAGAAAGGTTTCAGGGTTCAACATCTCATTTACATCCTCAGATTTATAGCGTGAAAATAAGAATCTGCTTGTGTTAAGAAAAGGTTGAATACTGATTTGATTTGATGCCCGACTGAACAGGAGACAGAAACAGAGTGGGAGCATCAAGTGTGGGAGGATTACTTCCACCACTTACCCTCCCAAGGCCCACTAATGGAAGAGCCGACGTGGGGGAGAGTGTGTGTCTTTGTCGCAGAGTGTGTTGGAAATGAATTTATTCACTGGGCAGGACACAGCTTTTCAGCTTTGGAAAGTATGACACTGATCTTGTCATTTATACCAGTGTAGTAACAAAAGAAGACAGAAAACAGAATCAAGGAAATCAATTATTACATTAGATATTTTATGATTATTTTATTGTTTGTGTGGCTCTAGATTCTAGTGAAACCTGTGTTTTGGCTGTATGATCATTATCCCAGTTGGTCTGATCAAGGCTGAAGACCCTGACGGATACCACTGTTCATGTGCTTTGTGTTGTAACAACTAACAGGTCAGCATGCACCAGGACAAACCCATCCAGAGATTGAAATCCTCCTCTGACATGAGAAATGATCGGTGTGGCGGACTTGCAGAATCTTAACATTAAGCTGCTTTCTCCGTTTCAGCTGCCCATCCAGACTAAAACTTATTTTTCATCCAAAATCAAGCTTTTCCAAAACAACAACAAATCTTAAACTGCTGGTCTTTCAGTGTGTATGGGGAAACTGATGAAGCAGCGCTGTGTAACACAAATGCCCATTATTTATTAAATATTCTAAGTATATTTTATTACTCCTTTCCTCTAAAATATATGTCAAATTGTTACCCCCTTGTTTCCCTTAGTCATGTTTTCTTCTGCTGTACCTGCATTACAATACCATAGGAATCTTTAAGAGTTAACTTTGTACTTGTGTATACTTTTCCCATACAGTAGCACATATTACACACAAGCTGTGCAGAGAGAACCGGGTCAGCCTGACAGGAGCCATCCTTAAATCCACAGGAGCAGAAATGAATCTCCTGCTGTATTAGGAGTTAGAAGGCAATAAATCAATAAAGTCTGTGTGGTATCGGAGATTTTGAATTAGAGCAAATTATTTCTCTGCAGGAGCTGACTATTCCAGTCACCCACACAAAGCCTATCTTTCGTCTGTAGTGAAGTGAGAGGCAGAAGGAGATGATTGAGCAACAGTGAATACATCAATCAGGTTCCATTTGTCCAGCCACCAGCTGATCTATGTTGAGACACCTCCTGGCAGGGACTCTTACAGGGGTTTTGTTGTCACCACCTGAGTCTGTACCAGCCCTCAATAGTGGGGCCCAGGGTCTTAAGGTTAAATTCGGTCCACATACATTAAGAAATATATAATATTGCTTATGTTGTTTTATTCTTTGTGATCCCAAATCATTAATTATTTTTCATAATCTGAGGACAGCGGCCACAGCCCACCATTAGGTTTCCCCTTTTGCCATTTAATTCATTGTTCGCAATCAACATAAACAACTAGATGTGAATACATTTAAAGAAGCATTCTGTGGTTTTGTTGAAGACATGCTAATGAGAAGAGAAAGATGTTCATTTGCTGTTTTTTTTTTTTTTTCAAAGTAACTAAACAAACTATCATTGTTTCCATGACTGAATAAACTGAATAAAAAACAAACTGACCTTCAAAGACAACACAATTTATACTGTTTTACTTTGTTTATTTGTGGCGGACCCTCTCACCTTCCTAGCTTCAAACAGTGTTCTGGGACCTTACCTTCCTCTGAGAACAACTTGTTCATTCACATATGGAATAGTTTGTATTATTATCTCATTAATATTGTAAATATTCATATTCTGAGCTTGAATTTATTCTCCAGAGCTACATACTGCCCTTTTAAATAGGCTATATGGAACTCCTGCATAGTGCTTGAAATCTGAACAGCTTGTTTATTCAAATCATATGTAGAAAATACATAGGTCTGCGTTTGTATAGTTGCCTCAATAATACTATATATATATATATATATAGTAAAAATGTCTTGTCCAAAACTATTTAGTGCCCTTTTTAAAGACAAACTTGCATTCTGTGGACAATATACATAGGCAGCAACATGTGCAGGGAATTGCTTTAGGGTTTTCATTTTTGGTAGAGCGTAGTTACTTTTGAAAGTAACGCGGCCCATGCTGATGGAAAGACAGGTGAAGTTTCGTAGTCCACAAAACATTTCTGGAGCTTCACACTAAAAACAGCATTGCAACATTGCAGGAAGTAAGTCTTTCCATACAGAAAAAAGACAAAAAAAAAAATACACAGCTCACCTGAGATCCCAATTTGATTTCAATAGGTGTTATTAACATCCTAATTAAGCCAAAAACTTCACCGTAGCTGCAGGTATTAGTGTGCACCTGTGGAGCTCAATAGAAATGTCTGCTTCCAAAGATTGGAATTACCCCAGACAAGCTGTACAGAGACATTTTATTATTTTTACTTATCATTTCAGGGAGTTTTAAAATGCATTAAGTCCCCTGCTTCTTCAGTTGTTTGGGAGAATTCTACAACGCTGTTGTACTTGTGTATACATTTTCCATCAGCATTTTGGGGGAGATGATGACTGCATTTTCATTTTCTCATTTGATGGACTGATACATAATGTTTCCTATTGTTGAATGCAACAGGTAATCAATACTTTTTTTTCAAATTAGGAGGAAAAAATGACATGATTGACTTTGCTGTGAGCTTTATTTTTGACAGTCACAACAGTCAAGATAAAGTGCTACATTTCACATGTTAAGGCTCAGAACTTCTCAGCATCCTCTCACATGTACACACACACAGAGATATAAACTGATGGATCGGCTTTAACAAGTGTGGTTTTGCTCCTGCCAGTGTTCGTTGAGGTAATTAGTGACTTTTGTTTCTGATGTCCAACATGGCGTGCAGTTCCCCAGGCTCGTATCCCAGCAGGCCTTGCAGGTTGCAGACAAAGCGGTAAACGTAGCGCTTGCCTGCCGTCTTGCGGATGATGTTCTTGTCGTAGTAGTATCGTAAACCACGACTCAGCTTCTCATAGTTCATCTTGGGTTTGTTCTTCCTCCGACCCCACAGCAGGGCCACCTGCAGACAGTACCACATCTTAACTTCAGAAACCAATAGCAGTTGGCCTTTGAACTTCAAATACAGTACATATAAAAATCCAGTTTTGGTACAAACTTGTATTTTGTTTACAGACTCATTCTGTTCTCATTGTTGAATTGCATGGCTGTGGATTAATCTGTCAACCTCACCATGAGGAAACATATTTTGAAATGCAAGTGTTTAAGGGACAGCTTATCCAAAAATAAGCCTACATATTTTTCCTCTTATCTGTCATGCTAGATTGTTTGGGTGTGAGCTGCTGTGCTTTGGCAATATTTACCTTCTCTCTGATAGAATGGAACTATATGGCTCTCGGCCTGTGGTGTTCAAACCGCCAAAAAATACAAAGCTCCTTACAGAAAATGACCTGGTTACTGAAGATAATCCACAGAGCTTGTTGTGAGGAGTTGCGTATAGGAACTATTTTCCTTTTGCTCAAATTTACTAACACACAGAAGGACGTGAGCATTTACTCATGAACGAGAGGTTAATAATTGTGACAGCACAGGATGTAAACATTAATGTGCTAATGCTATTTAGAGTGTTTAGCTAGCGTCTCATCCATGGTTAGATGCATACTTCACAGACAGGAAATAGGTCCTACTATAAATAGAACTGCTAAAGGTTTGTGATCATGAATTCTGGAAAGTGATTTAAGGGTGAACCTGCCCGTACGAATATTACTTGAGAAAAGGTTTTTAAGTGTCTGACAGTAAATGTACTGAAGTATCAAAAGTACAAGTAAAAACAAAATTATACATACATTATATCTACATATTTTCATACTATGGGCTGAACAATTATCGGATTCTAATACACACATACTGTATTATATATTTTTTCTGATAATGGGAATCAATTTTTTTAAAGCAAATTGTGGATAAAATAAACTACACATTAACTCTGATGTACTTGCTTTCATCTGTCATTGCCATTTCTGTCATTCTGCCAGTGAGCTGTCAAATATTTGTGCTCTCTCTGTGTAGTTTATATTCACGCAACACACTGTGCTGTATATGTGTCTTCCGCTGCGCAGATGATTGTGGGTCAGAATAGCCAGAAAAGCGTGCTGGCTTGCAAACTGCAAAATGCAACTGGATGTAATAGAACATCTTTGTATTTTTTGCGTACTGCATTTCACCTAATTTGTACAGGAAGACACTAAATCCTTTTCTGGTATACTAAATAATATGGCAGTATGGGTAATGGAACGCAAGACCAGTCTAGATCAATCAGAACCATATCTTGACCTTCTCTTACTGTAAATACCACAGAAAACAATTGTATTACGCCAACTGTAGCAGTGTTCACCTCCTGTTTTGCTCAAACGCACAAGTATTATGTACCTCATCAGGGTCTGTCAGCTTAAACTCCCACCCATCTCCTGTCCAGCTTATACACGACTGGCAGCTGTGGTCTGTGAGAAGCTCCAGTAGAAACTGCCACAGCTGGATGGGGCCACTTCCTATTGAAACGTAACAGGGAGGTACCTTGAAAGTCTGCAGCACAGATTAACAGCCGAGATATAACAACTTTATTCATTTCCTCCTACAACCACTCACCAGTGTAACCAGCGAGGATAGCCGCTGGTATCACAGCTCTGCCCAGATCTGTTTTGTTACCAACATATTCCTTGAAGCTCCTGTGTGGTTGTGGTAAAGTGAAGAGATCTTCAGACATAGTCTCCTCCATCACTGGCTCTGCGTCCTGGAGCGGTGCAGTCCACGACAGAGATCCCACAATGTCAGAGTCATCACTGTGAACAATCTCCACTTCTGAGTCCGTCTCTACAAGTGCAGAACAGTAGAAACACAGGGCAAAGAAAGGTGAGTGAGGATTGAGAGCTCTCAGGAAACCACGTTTGGGCTCTGTTTTGAACGTGTCCTGGTCTAGATAGCTCTTCCATTCACTTAACTGAGGGTGTTTTCGCTTATATGGATATTGATTATCCATTAGATAATTATCTAGACACAGGCATAGGTACATGCATTCTTTAAAGGGGCTCTATGACAAAATTTATATCAATTTACACGTCATAATCACTCTGTTGTTTGTCATAAGTGAGCATATTGTAATGTGACATAATAGAATGGGACCTTCCCCGTCTCTTTTGGTCGCCTATAGAGGCCTGTCAAAGGTCTGTTGAAGCTGTTTAAAGCTGCTGGACTGTGGATTTCTCTGTGAAGGACTCGGGTCAGATGATTTCTGTGACATCCCACAGGATGTTATTTCATGTATGTTCTCATAAACTAACAACTAGATTTCAAGTTCCATATAGCCTCTTTAAAGGGGCACTATGTAGTTCTGGAGAATAAATTCAAGCCCAGAATTTGAATATTTACAATATTAACGAGGTAATAATACAAACTATTCCATAAGTGAATAAAGTTATTCTCAGAGGTAAGGTCCCAGAACGTTAGACAGCTGGCAGGGTCAGCCACATATAAACAAAGTAAAACAGTATAAATTGTGTGATTCTTTAAGGCCAGGTTGTTTATTCAGTTTATTAAGTCATGAAAACAAAGAGAGTTTATTTGCCTAGTTTGATTAGACAGAAAAAGAAAAATCCACCAAGTGATGATCTTTCTCCCCTCTTTAACATTTCTTTAACAAAACTACAGAGTGCTCCTTTAATTATGTTGATTGTTTTATCTAATATTCAGTATTTATCTGCAGTTCTGTAAAGTGACATATCCTATTTCAAACAAGTTGGTTAAATTCTACTTCTGGCTAATGTGTCAGTGATAGCGTCTCACTTGGTGAATGTTATTCCAATACTGACTCTCCTTAGAGCTCTGTTTTGGATTTTCCACAAGTCCCAAGGGGGCTATTTGGTTCTTTAGCTGCTTACACTGCAAACATGCTAACACTGTCTGTCTGCTGTTCAGTGCAAAGCAGACAGTGTACAGTTGGTTTATCAGAGTTTCTGACCAAAAACATCTGCCTGTGCTCATGAGACTATGAGAGAGGAATGTGTGGGCCATAAAACCAAAACAATAAGCTAAAAGAGACTAAAAGCATAGGAACGCTGCACAGTTGCTGAGAATATATAGGTTTGTCACAATAATACATTGGGGCTGAAGGTTTTTGCTCCATATATAATGTTGGCATGCATAAAGTTTTCACCTCCAATTCCTCCTGTTTCCTGCAGCAGAGCAGCTGTGGCCATATTCCTGCTGGGATCTTCTGTTTTGATCAGATAGTAGTTGTGATGTTCTATAGTCACGGGGTCCAGCGGGTGAAGGTCTGTCAGTCTCTCGGTGGGATGATACTGGACATGATAATTGTGTCTGTCCGAATGCTCCTGAACATAGTCTGAGTAGTTCTCTGAGGAAACACAGACAGGCCAAAGCATAAACCTATTCAACACAATAATGTAACAAGTATACTGATCATATTACGGCCAAAGGATGGAGGAGACTCATTACTTGATTTTTACCTTTGATGAGTTGAAGCTGGCAGTAGGGCGGTACTGTACATGTTGGTAATGAAGACGTGCAGTCATATTCATTCTCTGGAGAACCAAATTGAAATACCAAGATGTTAAGATGGAGTTGTGTTATCATTCCATGACAGAAATATAACAAAGAACATACAGAGAATGTATGCACCTGTACATAGGTATATACCTACTGTAGATACACTGCATAACCACACGTACTGGATATGCAGTATGAAGCCAAATGAATGGAATGGATGATGAAAAAAATATTAACAACACCACATTTAGCCATGTCCTTTATGTTTCCTGTCTGGTTTTGTGAGAATAAGAGGATTTACCAGTTATTCCAGAGGTACCTGTTGTATCTCCTCTTTTCTCCACCATTTTGCATTCATGATGCCATATCTCAAACAAACGGCTTCCAAATATCTGTCCATACACCATGCATGAAAGGGCACAGCCCAATTGGTATAATTTGGATTGGAGCCCAAATGTATGATTTTAAAATATTCATATTCATCACTAACATGTGTCCATATTTTTCATGGTTGGTTTGGCTTTAAGACAGGGTTTCCCCAAAAACAGGAATAAGTTCAAAAACACAAAAAGTGCTCCATGGATTGTACTGTGTATACAAATTTAAATTATATTGAGGCTCCTGTGACAGTGTTTAGGGTCATGACTTATGAGTTAAAGACTTTGCTGTTAAAATGTACATGGTAAACTCTAATTCTGCAAGTATGTTGTCACTTTTTCAACAGTAAACTTCACTCTCATTGAGATGTTGATGAGTAAACATCTTGCACAGGACATTTCAAGCAAAACTGTGAGCTTGGAAGAATCTGTTTTTACCTCTCCTCATGTCCTCCAGATGCTCCCACAGGATCTCTCCTGCAGTACGGTCGGACATGAGGCCCAGGAAAGCCTCTCTGTCCAGGCCACACAGCTCACCTCCCTGCAGGCATCTCAGGTCTGTACCCAGGCCGTGGAGACCGAACTCAGCCTGGCACCAGTCCAGCCAGTAGTTCACCTCCCACTCAGACCACAAGGTCAGATCTGGACAAACGAGAAAATGAACAAACTTTGACTGCACCGAAGAACCTCCCCGCCTCCCCCTACAGAAGCTTTCAGTCTCATGTTGATGAATGAAGTGTTGTACATGTTCCTCAGACTGTACCCTGTGGGAATTGATGGTTGATTCTTTCCTGAGCAAATCCAGCAAAACTGGCCTTCACTGCCTGGCTGAGGACCTCCTTACTGGTGGGGGTGAGAGGAGGAACCTCCAGGGTGTCCAGCTCTGAGAAAAGAAGAAAACATGAGGACCGTCATGTGAAGGTCATTTCATTATCACACCATGCACTTCTTATAAGAAGTTGCTTATTTAGACATTATATTTTCATTGTTATAATCTAATCTGAGACATATATCTGTACCTACACTGTGAAACAGTTTTATTTCAACCCCTATTTATAAACATTGAATAAATAAGTAATAAAGGGTATCAAATTCCCAGCTGAAAGCATATGAAACATGTCTTCATATTTTACATAAATATGACCTATGAACTATTTATGTATCTTTGATGGCAGCAGCAGCAGTCACACTCGTGATGTCTTACATTCTTGTTGTTATTCTTCTGTGGATTTTTTTTTTCACATGTAACTCAAAAACTGTTTATTCTATCACTGTCCATATAAAGATACAATCACAATTTCATGTAGTTTCCTGTGTTAGTATATAACATGCACCACTTTGGATGTTTTACCAACCATTCTTGACATACATTATTTGTAATAATACCTTTGCTAAACATCCCCTCCTGCAGTTTGAATGCAACTAAGAAGGTTTTAATCATATAAGCAACTGTTCACCCAAATATAAAAATACAGTCATCATCTCCTACTCCCGTGCTGATGGAAAGTCAGATGAAGTTTGGTAGTCCACAAAACATTTTTGGAGCCTCACAGTAAAAACAGCTTTGCAGCAATCTTCCAAACAACTAAAGTAGATAGGGACTTGTTTAAAAATGTAAAATACAAAGAAAGGAAAAAAAAACTTCTGGGAATAAAACATAAAATGGCTCCATGCATCTTGTTTGACATGATCCAAGTCTAGTGACTCCATTTGGCTCCTCTGGCTTAATCAAAGTCTCAAGAAGCCCAGAGGTCCCAAATTATGTCACCATTCTTCAAGCCAGAATCTTCGCTTTGGCTGCTGAGCTAAAAACATTAGTGTGCTCCTGCTCTGAAGGACAAACTAGACTGTGCACTGAAAAAAACAAACAAACAAACAAACATATTTTTAAATCAGTTGGGGATCCTTGGGCAAATTCTTGTTTTCTTTGGTTGTTTTATCCATTTAAACTCCAGCTCCAGCAACTTCAGGTTTTTTTTAGAAACATTTGATTGTTGTTTATGGTCACATTATGAACTTATCTGAATTTTAATGAATCATAAATGTACCATTCAATGATGATGACTGAGGCTGTCGGTGGCAAAAACAAGCACTTTCAGTGGATGATGGGAGATGCCCCTAAAAACTGTTTTTCCAGGCATGGCAGTCTGTTTTCCGGTTGCCAGCTGAGGCCATTTAACACACCAAATCCCAAACTTTTTGCAGCGACTGGCTATTCTCACCACAAAATATGAAGAATAAGAATAAAGATTTTTTTACAACATTAAAAATGCTGTAACTGCACTTATACGTTGCCACTCACTCTCACAGCATCTAAAACTCAGCCAAAGTCTGTTGAAAGACGTTGTTAAAACAGGCAATCAAAGGTTAATAACACAATGTGTGCATTAGTTTGTGTAACTGCATATCATTAAATAGGATTAGAGCTATGTATGAATCAATGCCTGTTGCTGACAAGTGAAAGAGTGTCATTAACCAAAGTATTTACAGTTCATATACTGACACAAGTGAAGCATCCTGATGCTGACTCAAGAGGGAGATGAAACACAGATGGAGGAATAGTTGTCTTACCGTAAGTACTGCAGTCCATCCCAGTGTGTGAGGATCAGGTGGAGAAACTGAGACCACAAAAGGGGGGAACAGGGCTTTAATATGACAGATGGGATGGGGAGGAGGGGGGCGACTATGATGGACAACTGTCAATCATATGGATGTGGGAGGGGCAGGAGGAGTAGGTCAGAGTGCCAGGGCAAGAAGGCGATTAAAAGTACCAGAGCATCACTGGTACATCTACAGAGCATCTGTGACACCAGTGAAGTGAGATTGTCTGCAGAGAGCCCAAAGATACAGTCACTGACAACAGATACAGAAGTATCTGCTATTGTAGCACAAGACTGTGAGACTCCTCAATTCATCATCAATACTCCAGCATGAATAGCTTTTTTTTTTTTTTTTTTTTTTTTTTTTTTACTTTTTTGATTAATTATACTTGTCACTGTGTTTTGACTGGGGTTGTGTGGAGCACTGTCTAAAATCTACCATAGCCTTGGTGTTCATTTGAGATATGGTGACTGTGGAGGACCGTAGCATATCATTCACATCCTTTTCTTCTTCCATCAGTCAGCCCTTGTGCCCTTTATGGAAGCATCTGCAGTCTTTATGTTTCCACTCTCACTGGTCAAGTAATTTTCCTGAGAGAAAAACAAAAAACAAGAACAATACAAAAACAATAAAAAGCCCCATGAAAACAAAGACAGGACCTCTATCCCCCTCTGCTGGCAGTCTGTAAAAAAGGTGCTGGGCTGCTTTAACCATATTTCTCACAGTTGTATGCATGTATGTGTTTGGTCACTGCTCTCTGTCTGCTTTATGTGCCAGCTAACAATAATGTTCAGTTCGGCATGTGTTTTACAGGCCGGTACCATCAGTGTGAAAGTCTCCCTATCATTTTCCTGGACGGGTGAGAATAAAGACCATTTCAAAAGTCAAGAGTGGTCATTCTGTGAATGCTTATCCAGAATAACCAGCAACCACAGCACACAGTTTGAAAACAGTTTGGTCGACACCAGTCCGTTATTTTTGTCTGCAGTTCTGAGAAAAAAAATAAAAAAATACTGCACTCTAGTAGAACAGAAATCATGTGTCAAAATCAAAAAAGAAAACATTCTTCAGTTTGTAGTCTTCAGTGTTCCACCAGTACAACCAAAATGATTTAATGATGTAATGTGTCGTTTACAACAAAATATAACCAAGACACTGTAGAAATAAAACTGTTTTTGATTGCACTGAATAGATCCTAGTCTGTTAGTTACTTGTTTTGTTTGGTTACTCTGGTGAACAGGTGAAACAGTATGTCCAAGTTTGTACATTTCATAGTACCATATTGACACTTGAAGGCATGCTGGGGAACCACAGAGCTGCCCTAGCGTTTGAGATGTGACTCTGAAGTACTACAAGAAGTCAGGATTGTGGTGCAACAGGCAGCTATGGATAATGTAGCAGACACAACACTACAGTCTAAAAACTGTCAGTGTTTCTCCACTCTCTAAATGTCACCACCACTGATCTTTGGACTTAAAGATAGCCACAGCATTAAAAATCAAGCAGTCTGCTAGAACAATCCATTCAGATATAAAAAAAAAAAAAACAACATCATGCTGGTGGCTTTTGAAGGGTGAAGCTCATTATGATTGGCCAGTATGATTCAGCAAGTCATTTTGTTCCTCCTTCTTTCAGTACAGACAGATTACAATACATTAGCTGTAAGGTAGTGAGTAACAATGCTCACCATATACAGTGTCTGTATGTTGAATCCAGGTCAACCTCCAAGTGAAGCACTCAGCAGAGACTCTGGTCATCTCTCTTCTTTACCTCCCTCCTCTCTTAACGATGACTGTTACGATCTTGAAGTACATTTCCCCTTCAGCTCTATTATAACATAAACGTCCAACAATGGAGCTCACCTCCACTGCTCACTGCTGCAGTCAGGCTGATGAGCAGGAGTGCACATAAATCCACTTTTTAATGACAAAAGTTTCAGAATATTGTCTGAGCTCTCCTTCTGTTGGTAAATGGCTCCAGATCTGAGCATAATCTGATTTGAATCTCAGGGCCAAGCGTAGAAAGCATTTCATGCACATGAAGGCACTTTCCATGCCTATTCCCAAATGTATAAAAGTCCACAGAGGGAGAGAATGTGTGTGCTGGTACACATCTTTAGCACCATGCATACCATGTTTTTCTATAGTTAAAAAAACGTTATCTATGAATACACAGTGGTGCACGAGTTGTCCTCTGTCCTCTGTAAACATGTTTGTCAGAATGCGTTATGATCATTATAAACATAATGATCCTCATGTAAATAAACAAATAAATACATGATCTTTACATACATAGATAAAGATTTTTTATTGTATTAATAGGGAGCAAGAACATCTTGCGGTGTAATCGGGACCATATAAAGGCTGTAGCATTGCTTAATGGCTGTGCTTCTTGATACAATGGCTGCTTTAGCATTGCTGGAAGACACTGCCAATGCACGATTTTTCAAGTGCCAATGATGATCTTGCCCATGATGATGACATCAGAACTCGCTGCATTCACCATTTCTGTCACTTTCTGACATTTTACTTTGCTTTATTTAGGTGCTAAAGCCAGAACGGAAGCCTCTAAATACAACTCTTTTTCGTACTTCAATTTGATCAATCATGACTTGAAGTTAACGGTCCGTAAAATTATGCTTCAGCTGCTTCTTTGCTTTATGACATTTGTCCTCAACACTAAAACTACATTTTGCCCTATAACTGCAAACAAAGTAATTGGGGCGTGTTTTGAGCCATTTACTGTAAATTGTGGGGATAGTTTTTAGGACATTTTCAAAATTAGGTCTTGCGTTCCTACATTTACTTCAATTTATTCCCTATCCTCCCACAAGATTTTTTTGGAAGCACTTATAGTAAATGAATGAATGAATTAATGAATGAATTAACCCTAGGGTTAGGGTAATGGTTAGGATAAATTTATGAAAAAGGAAATGTGGGAACATAGGGCTGTGGGAACATGGCACACTCCCCTCTTAACAACAGCTCTGATCCCCTTCGCACAAGTTACCATATAAATAAAGACAGAATCAAATAAATTCATTTCTACTCTGATACAATTTTAAGGCATAACTGGTGGAGAAACATTGGTCTTATCTCAAGACTTATTTCGACTGATTCTCTGTGTGCAAAAGTGAACTGAGACATCTGAGCCGTTTAAGTAGTTTTGTAATTTATTGACTAAAAAAGAAAAGCACTGACTGACAGAGACATGTTAGATTCACTGTAGTGGTCAGTTCTATCTTTCTGCAGCCTCTACAGGCAGCACCACAGCAGTCAGACGGTCATATGCAGTAGCTGAAGCAGGACAGCATGTTGTTACAGTACATCAATCGAGCTGATCTCCACAGTGTCATGGGCTCATCTATGTTATACACACACGGCTACACCACAGAATACACACATCTTCCGGAGATAAATTCAGTCACTTAGGTTTTAGGCAGAGAAGGCTTTGTTATTTTCTAACACAGTACAGCAGAATGAGACAGACACACACATGCTGGAGAGATCACAGGTAAGATGAAGGGACAGTACATCTGTTCGCAAGGCTCTCCTGAACATTAACGATAATATACACAAACATAGAGATATATTCAGCAAACACTGTAGAACACTGACCAGGCAGTTGGATAGTCTTTATATTAAATATGAATATGAATCTGCTGTAAATATGGAGGCATGGCTTCCTTCTAACTCCATCTAATCACAGTGCTGCTTCGAGGCTGTGGTGCTATGAGGTGCATTTCTTTTCTCTTTCATGGAAGACGGGTTGGTTTTGAACCATAACAGTGCTGAGGTTTACTGGCATGTTTGCTGGGTTTTGGTAGCCATACTGGCTCAGAAGTAGAGGGGAATGTAGTTAGAATTGTAGTTTGAATCACTGCTGTGTGAAAACTGCAGAATAGACGTCCGAGTTTGGTTAAAGAGGTCCCTGATTTTGCTATAGCACTTAAAGTTTATATTCAGCTACTGCTTGATGTTTTGAACACAAACTTCCTAACAGCGGTGAGGAAATCTTGGAAAATATCAGACTATCAGGAACTATAACAAAATAAGGAGGTATATCTTTAATGTTTTCACTCCAGCTGAAGAATCCCATGATTTCAAAGTAGAATCTATGCTGTTTCTTAGCTGCTGAAATGCTGACGTGGAGATACAATAGTGATAATATGCATTGCTGGTACACAGAGGGAAATAAGCCCACTTCAGGTTAAGCTGGAAAAAATAAAAAGGGGTTGTGTAGGTGTCAATAATATCAAGAAAAAAAATGCCACAGTACAGTGAAAATGCTACAAGGTTTCTCTTCAGTGGTTGGACCACATGGTGAACTACAGTATAGTGGAGGAGGCAGATGTGGTTTTAGCGAGGATCATCAGGAGCAGCGATCTTCTCCAAGCTGGGCTCCATGCCCCAGATCTCCCTGGCATACTGGGAAATGGTGCGATCGCTGGAGAATTTACCACAGCCAGCAATGTTATGGATCACCTTCTTGGTCCACTCTTTAGGGTTCTGTTAACACACAGGGAGTGGGGAGGAAGAGGGGTCAAATCAGAGAAAATGTCAGTGACTCCTGAGAGGAAATACGTAGAAGTACCCTTAAGTATATATAACATAGTGCAGCACTTCAGTCCATTATCTATAATGCTACTACTAATCTATACAACATAATTAATCTAATCTATATCACACAACTGACCTCATCTATAATCTATACAACATATATATTAGTATTAGATGGGACAATATCATATAAGAATAGCATAGTTAGCATGATATAGTTTAATACAGCCTACTTATGTCCAGCACAACACAGTATAGTACTGCACAATGTGATTTAGCCATGTAAGATATGTTCCTTTATCATTATCTCACATTGCGTTCTGGACCAACATTCTGATCAACCAGTCACAGCCCGCTGACCTCATCAGCAATGGGCTCCTTCGCTTCTTTAAAAATTCCTTCATTATTCTTCAAAAGTATGCAGTATGTAAGAATTGGCCACCTGTCGAATTCACACAAGTATATCAGAAAGGTAACTGCCCATAGCTAGTTAGCTCAGTTAGCTGTGTTGGTGTTTACAGGGGTAGCACTAGACCTTTGGAATGGGATGGGCCAGGGCTAGCTGATTAGCATGTCAGTATATCTCTGCAACACGCATACACATTGTACCATCAGAGCTTTTATTACTTCACACTCTGTAGAACATTATAGTTTAGCCATCATTTTTAACGGCAATGCCTTTAATACCAGCCCTAAATAGTACTTTCACATAGGCCATGCTGCCAATAACAAATAAAAAAAAAGATAAAAATAGGGGAGACACAGTCAGAGGACAGTAATTTGTTGATTGCGATGTTGATCCAGGAACACGTCCAACTTGGCTCACATTGTGCATATAGCTCCTAATACTATAGTAGAATATTAACCATATTAACAATATTAAAACACAGCACAGTGCATAGTACACATCCAGGGATGATAAGAAAAATGAATTTGAAGTTTACAGGTTTCTTAGTCAGGCTGTGTATGACCGTTCATCGTACAACTAAGATTTTCTGGAAGGCCTCTTGTCCATTTGAAAAATTCCACTTGCACAATAAATGTATTAACTGATGTTTTGCAGTGCATAGTAGACTGTAATGCAACACAGTACACACCGTATACTATGGTATAATATACGCTATATAAATACAGTACATTATATATTATAGTAATGTAAAGAACAGTATGTGATTTGTGCTCTTCTTGTTTCCCTCTTGCTGACATACTCACCTTATAGAGTGCGCTGACTTTCTCCTGACATTTTATGTAGTCTTCATAGTCTGCAAACACTTTGAACCTGCAGCACAGACAGTTCCAATGGATCAGATGAAACAAATTACAATTATTTGAGACATAAATCCAAGTGAACATTTCAAATCAGTTTTCAATGGTCTCTGCGTTCACTGAGTGCCAGCAGTTTAAATTGACTATAATAACTTGCTCTGCTACATCACATAACTGAGGACGCCAAATGTGGTGTGGCTGTGGTTCACAGCCATCGGACAGTGATACACTGATGACACTGCATGTCTGTGGACATTAAGGTGGGCCACGAGTCAGCAGTAAAAAGTGCTGATTCCTCAGCGTCAGCATTAGTGCACTCTAACCTGTCGTGGTTCATCAGCATGTTGACGAGGTCTTTGAAGAGGTCAGGCTGGCTGGGGCTAAAGAAGCCTCCAGATATCTGGTCCATAGCCTGCTTCAGCTCAGGGATACGATGATAGTACGACGCAGCGTCATAGCTGAGGACAAAGACATTCAACAAACATTAGAATGTTAGATAACAACATGAGTGAATTTGACCCTAAATATGGCCCAGTGCAGCTTTTATCCTTCTGAAATGGAAAACAGTAGACATTTTGAAGAGTGATTTTGTTAGCCATCCAAAAGAATTGATCAGTATCTTCCCCCTGTGTTCACTAAAGAGTAAAGCTGAGCATTGCTCTATTCTGAGTTGAGAACCAACCTTTTTCTAACTCAGTTAGTTTACAGTTTGTTCACAAGGCCAAATTCTGTCTCTTCCAGTGTCCCATCCCAGCAGAATATTGATGCAGCCAAAGAGAACAATGGCAGAAGTTCACTTAGATCCATTCTTTCAAACTATCTACTCCTTTAATCACTGACTGCTTAACTCATATTTTTAACTGACAGATTTATACTGGTATATCCCAAAAATCTGGAAGGCAGCTCATGTCATGCCTCTTCACAAATGTGGAGGTAAGTGTGTTGTCCAGACTGTATCAATTGGCCAATATCACAATTCTCCTACCTCTTAAAGATCCTTGAATTTTTAGTCAAACATAAATCCAAATGTTATTTAACCAACTTTTGACAATGTTCATATTCCTAAACAGACGATCAGATATGGGCATAAACTCAAACACTCTAAGTGGGTGATGCATCTGACTTTCTCCCAGTGATTAAGGGCATTCCTCAGGCTTCAATATTACGTATTGATACCGTATTATATACATTATTATTTACAGTATCAATACCATCAGCATGTCCATCAATATATGCAGATGATACAGTTTTATACAGTTCAGCAACCTCAGTCAGCGGATTGATAATCTGCAGCCCTCATTACACAGCCTACAATTTCCACCTCTTAATCTTAAACTTGTTTTAAATGCAGACAAAACTAAGTTAATGTTTCCTCCAGAATAAAGGAAATCAACAGTATTATTAAAACCTGCACTCTAAGTTGTACACTGATTAAAAGGTCCCAGGATTTCAGTGTTTAATGTCATTCTATTCAGACCATTAGAGGCTCACCCCTTCTTGTCCATAGCTTCCACATCCTTCACCCTCATGCCGAAGATGAAGAGGTTCTCCTCTCCAGCTTCCTCTGCCATTTCCACGTTGGCGCCATCCATGGTACCGATGGTGAGCGCTCCGTTTAGCATGAACTTCATGTTGCCGGTGCCAGAGGCCTCAGTACCTGCTGTGGAGATCTGCTCCGACAGGTCTGACGCAGGGATGACTGCAGACAGGCAACAGGTGGAATGAGAACAGACCTATAGTTCTTGTCTATCACATACATGAATTAAGCTCTCAACGTTTAATTTCAACATATAAAAACTTGCGCCGCAAGACAAGACAGAATTGCTTCACAGATACTCTGTGCTATAGATATAATTTGGTCTGCACTGAAATAATACTTTAATATATAGGCGATAAAAAGAAAAGAATCCTTTACTCTTCTCAGCCAGAGTGACCCGATAGTTCTCCAAGAAGATGACTTTAAGGCGATCTCCCACCACAGGGTCATTATTGACAATGTCTCCAATAGATGTGATCAGCTTGATGATCATCTTGGCAGTGTGGTAACCTGGAGCTGCCTGCAAACAAAATAGAACACATGTTGAGAAACACTCAATTAAAAACAGGTTTTCTGCAATCACAAACCTCCATCCAAACAAGACTGAATTGTGAAAATAATAATAAAATAATGATCAATAGTTATCACTGATGCAAAACTGGCACATTAGTAATATGGGAAGAGGCACAACGTCTCGCGGTGCCTGTTCAAACTATATGATCATACACAGCTTACAAAATCAAAATTGTCTTTGGTTTGTATCTTGTCCAAATTTTTGAAAATATGTCACTCAAACAGCAACATCTAATAGACTTTTCATCATTTACAGCATGTCATATAATTCTTCCCTCCGTAGTTCTAAGATGAAGACTCTTGAACCTCAGATCTGACAAGTTGCTAGAACAAGCAGCATTATGAGACTGGGTGCAGTTAGTCTTTAAAGCATAATGTCTTTTTTGGGCTGCTTGGGGATGGTATAATAAACTGCAAACAACAGGACTGCCACAACTACCGGACTTCCCACCATGTAAACATATAAAAAGATTTAAAAACTAATGCAGTGACAAAAACACCTTCAGTGCTACTTACTTTCCCTCCAATCATGATGGTCCTGGGGGTCCATGACTTGTTGGGTTCCTTCTTGATTCCTGATTAAGCACAACACACACAAAAACTTGACTTGACTTAACTCTGAGTCCATATTTTCTAAAAAAGCTGCCAGTTGAAGAACAGACACCCACGGTTGTACAGTGTGATGATGTGCAGGCAGTTGAGCAGCTGTCTTTTGTACTCGTGGATCCTCTTCACCTGGACATCAAACATGGAGTTGGGATTGATCTTCACCTTGTAGTGCTCTTCAAGATGGGCAGCAAACTTCATCTTGTTCTCCTAACAGTTGAGATAATTCAGACGAATGGGATCAGAAACAGTCAGAAAACACCAGGACAATAACCATCTTTCTTTAAGAAGCTCTCACTTGTTTGACTTTGGCCACATCCCGAATGAAGGTGTCATCGTCCACAAAGTCCAGGAGCTGCTTCAGCTGGTCCAGGTCTCTGATGTAGTCCTCACCAATTCTCTGAATAACATGATAATCACATGAGAACTATTTTATTTGGCAAACACATATCACATACTGAGATATGGACCTGCAGTGTAAATCCTTTCAACATGTTAAAGAGTTCTGGCTTGTTTTTTTAAGCAAACACAACCTTTCTGCAGTGCCGTAGCAAAGAGGGAGGACATGAAATCCTTCTTTCATAAAGGTTTTGAAATGGGTGTCCTGAGTAATTTAATAATACATATAAAAGGGCAACTCACTTAATTAGTATGAAGCCTTTTGTGGCTGCAAGGAATCTGTCAGACAACTCACTTCCAAACTCTATACTCAGTGTGTGTGTGAACAAGAAAAAACGAACCTCTGCAATGACCTCGGCCAGGCCAGGGTTGCACATGACCAGCCAGCGCCTGGGTGTGATTCCGTTGGTCTTGTTCTGAAACTTCTCAGGGTCCACCTCATAGAAATCTTTGAACCTGAATAAGAATGGAGCACATGACCTTACAAAATCAAATCTGAGTAATGTTTCATCTATTACACTCATGAATGCTGATCTGGATTTTTTTGTTCTTGGAAAGCTGATGGCTTGATGCAGGGTTTCACCACTAATGTCGAATACAATAATGGCCAGAGGCTTCTTTATGGTAATGTTATACTACCACACAAAAGCGAGAGAAGTGATGAGGGTGAACTAGTTTTTCCTACACAGTGTCCTTGATGATTTCAGAATGGATGCGGGCCACTCCGTTTACAGCATGAGATCCCACAATGCACAGGTGAGCCATGTTGATTTTCTTGACGTCCCCTTCCTCGATCAGGGACATTCGGCGCAGGCGGTCAACATCTCCAGGGTACAGCTTGGTGATGCGCTGGGGGGATGGAGGGCAGAGATATCTCAGTATATGTACAGAGCAGAGCTGTAGGTGGGACTTGAGACTTGGACTTTAGTTTACTTTGTGCCCATAAATATGAAAACTGTAATAATGATCAATGAATAATGCATTAATTAATTAATAACAAATTACCAAAGTCACAGCTGTCTCATTATTTACAGATGCTGATGAGTTATATTTAAAGATTAATGGCTGAAATATTGAACAGGTTTCTGAGGTAAAATTATATAAGATTCATTCTACAATTTGAGAAGCATGTTCAAATGGTGAGCAGGGTTGCAAAAGTACATTTACAAACATTTAGACTTAGCCTGGCTGTGCGTGACATGAGACCGTCTACAATTCCAAGCAGCAAATACTTTCATGCACTCTATGATCTTCATGCATTTAAGTTACTGTGTAATCTTTCAGTCTCAAGCAACTCCTACGAAAACTCAGCCTCTGATGATGATATACAATTGAGCTATTCAAATTTTAGACAGGAAGATCATATCATTGCTGTATTCTTAAGAAATTAAATATGTTAAGTTTTGATCATTTTGTCACGTTTGCTAAACTTAAACTTATCTATAAATGCCTACTTAATCAGGCTCGTCAGGTGCGACTAAGGCGAATCGCACCTCGTGGCATGTGGAATTCTGTAACTGCTGAACTCAAATCTGATCCTGACTGGGATCATTTGAAACTCAGACTGAAACAGTTTCTGAAGAACGATCAGTTATGTACTCATGAATGATGGGGTACTTCGTGCTTTATGGAGTTTTCTTGTTTTTTTAATGTGTTTTATGTTGCTCTTTCTGTATTATCTTGTATATATTTTTTGCTGAGTTCTTGTCCGTACTGTATGTATTTGCTGAGATTTATGTATTTTATAATATTATAATACTAAGCTTTTGCTTAAATGTTGGTCAAGACCAAGACAAGGAACTGACTAAGTGTTCAGGCTGTTTTATTGTGTTTAAGGTTTGGGGAAAGTTCAGGTTATTTTTAAGAAGGTCCTGACTATGTCCATATGTGTCATGTGCTACACGCAGATATGCTATAATGCTCATTGGACAGAGGCACAAAGAAAAAGAGGTGTAACCAAAGCATTCGACTGCCACTACAGTCAGTAATGCATGGGATATATCATCAGTTCTCAGGTCACTTTTGGGTCTCAACAGTATGTGCTGTGTTCAGTCAGGTTAGGTTTTTTATGAGTACAGGCTGAGAGTAGTGCAGAACTCTCATACAGGATGCATGGAGATGAAAATGTTGATCTTAATGTGGGTAAGATGGCAAACAAGACTATTTTTTAAAAACCTCAGAGCACTCAATTAGTTTGTGTAGTTAATCTTCATCTTCAAGCCTAAAATGCACTCAAATCTAGCTGTCCTTGTACCTCCAGGTGCCTTTTGTTGATCTCGTAGATGATGTCCAGGTGACGAGGCAGCAGGTTTTTGAAGAGGTCGACAGGCCAGCGCTCCAGGGCCTCAGGCAGGACGGTGTGATTGGTGTAGGCACAGGTACGGACCACGATGTCCCAGGCCTAGACAAACAAGACAAGACCAGAAAAAGAGCATTTTTACACACCCTTACATGTATCTCAGCCAAACTGTAAAACAGAAACTGTGACTATCAAATCAAAATATGTATATTTTGACAAAAACAGAAAACACAAATGTAATTTGTGTGGAAATTGTGTAATGTGTAAAAAGAGTGTACTGGAGCTGTCTCATTTCATGGACAAATGTACAACCCGTCTATTTGGTTTGTCAACAGTTTTTGGAGAAGATTTTCCTATATCAGCAAGTTCATTTGCTAACATCCTGTGTAAGACAGCTCTGACTCTGCATTCTGTGACTTTGTGACTTATGTGGTGAGGGGTTTGTAAAGTGACACAATTGCACACAAGTGACCACAAGGGAGTTGAGACAAACTGCAGTAGTTCCATTTTGTGCATGTTGAGTCTGAGTGTGGAGTCACTGACTCATACTTTTGGACAGTTTATCCTCCACAGAAAGTAGTTCTGTACAGAATGAAAAAAAGGTATTCCAACCCTGTCCAGTGTGACTGCTGGACTGTGTGTTACAGAAAGTTATAAACATTGTTGAATGTGGATGTCTCAGTCCAGCTGTCGGAAAGATCATCTAACAAGCTCTTTGTTGAAAGCATAGTGAGGCCTGTGTGATACTGCCAGGTACGTACTGGGACAGAAAATTCAGCCCAGGAGTTTGAGTTGGAAAGGCCCTAACATCAGTGGCATTTCATGGAAGTCTGCCATATGTAAACTTCAGCACAACTTCAGATACCTGCAACATTTTCGTTTCATGTCATGATGATACAACCACATGCGTATAAACACCAGTAAAACAAAGGAGATGGTGATCAACTTCCCGAGGAAGATACCACAAATCACATTGGTGAACATCCAGGGTTTGGACATGTGATGGTGTCAAAATTCAAATATGTGGGTGTTCACCTTAGCAATAAACTGGACTGGACTGATAACACAGATGCCCTGTACAAGAAGGGCCAAAAATCTTGAGCTGTTGTAACAAGTGAATTTCCCTGTTGTGGGATAAATAAAGCCCATCTAATCTATTCTAATGAGCGCGCATGAGCCAATCAGATTTATACAAAAATGAGTCTGTCAAATTGTGAGGAGTCGCTCGTATTCCCCCTCATTATTTATAGTATAATACATTTTCAGAGGCAGTGTTCCACTCTGTGCTGCTGTCTGCACTGGGCCAGACTGGCTTGCGCAATGGCCGTCCAAGGACCATCCATACAGCAACTAATGATCAGATATTGTAAAATAGAAACCCTATTTGACTACCAGCCTGTCCATCCTGAAATGGGTCAGCCATTCGGGAATCTTCCTGCACCCCCTGATGGCCAACCTGCCCCTGGTTACTGCACTGCTGGAATGCCACATACCTTCTCCCAGGTGAGTTCCTCAATGTCCACCAGGATCCTCATCAACTCAGGGATGGCCAGAGCAGGGTGGGTATCATTCAGCTGGATGGCCACCTGCACACCACAGACAGACAAACATAAAGCCAACAATATAGTGCTGATTAAGTTTGAGTAAAATAAAAAAAAGTAATACAATGTGTGGTTGATAATGAACTCAGACCTTAGTATTCTTAGTAGTCAGACCTTAATATTCACAAATAACTAAATACAGCAGACATAAAAACCTGCTGTCATCTAAAAGGTTAATCCAATCATCATCAAAGTCTCACATATAATCAGATGACTCAGTTTGCATAGGGTTGAGATCATTTGTAACATATCATACCATACCATAATCTGATGATATGATGGTTTGATGGATCTCTCACCTTGTCTGGCAGTGTAGAAAGGTCTAGGCGCACAAACTCTGTGGATCCAAACTTGGAGGCTTTGAATCGACGGATGATGTCTTGAAGAGTTGCTGCTACAACAAAGTACTCCTGCTTCAGACGCAGCTCCTTCCCTTCAAAGAACTGAAGAAAAAAGGCAACATGGACAGCTATTATATTTAGCATTTCCTTTTTACAAAACCTGTGCTACTACAGCTAATATCGCTCAGGCTAATGGTTTAGCAAATACTTGCCTATTTACACAGGCACAGAACAAGAATAACATTTATTACGAGTTGTGTTTGTGTCCACCTGATGAATTTCAGTCCTAATCCTGGTCTCTACCAACTCCAGAGATGGATATCCCACTCTTTAGCTGCCAAGTGCTGCTTTGTTTAATGTTTAGTCGCTAACTCAATGTTGTCCCTGAAAACAGCTGCCTGCCGTTGTTTACAGCTAAATATATTGATGAGAGCATATTTCTTGCTATAAAACCAAAACATGGAGTCTGAGGAGGCCTAACAGTTTGGGAAAGCCTTCAAAACAGAGGCTACATCTCTGATCTCTTTTTGTAGAATTAGGTCTGATGAGAACACAAAGATGGCAACTATTTGAGTCAATGAAAACTGTTCCGCTGGTGCATACTCTAGAAACATTTCTAGCTTCTGGGTTTATTCCTTGGTATTGCAGCACACTGAATATTGATTCATTTAAACAGTTTTTCTCGACTCAAGGAATGTTTTACAATTATGAAACTACCATGAATTATAATTTCATAATAAAAAGTGTAATAGTCGCCCTCGTTTGCAGACTTCTCTTTTGTAATGGTGCTTTATGGGTAAAACGTATTTTGGGCCGCAGGGGCATTTTTTGCTGCAGTACACAGGGCACTGGGCAAAATTGGAAGCAAGGCTTTGTAAAATCCACGTCTAAATAAAACATTGATGGGTAATAATAAAAGTTTTATAGCATATGTTTTGTTACACCTGTGCTGTATCGAATAAATAAACAATTACTGTGGGAGAAAAATCTACAGCCCAGCACACCCTGGCCCCACAGGATAAGATGTTGCACATAGTGTGTATAAAGGTTAGGCCCAATAAGGTATAGATAAGGGCATAGTGATGTCTGATCTATGAGTCTATATCTCTTGTGGTCTTTGCAAACTTGGCAGATATGTTTACAAAGCAGATCTCTGACAAACCAAGGCTGTTGTTCATGTAAACTCACAGGATGGCCTTCGACCTATCTGCTGTAAGCAGACAAACTGTCTCCCAGGGTTCTGAGCTTGGAGGATATAACCTGAAACTAGAGAAACTTCGCGAGGATTGACTTGACAATGCACTGTGCATACATTTGTTGTGTTGTTTTGCTCTTCCATGGCCATATTTTATAAACTACTTCAACGTAAGACATTGGTGTCTTTGAGTCTTCTTCATCTCTCCTGAATGGTCAAGAAAGCCGAAATTCCACAACAATTACTAAATGCTTATGTTTCTATTTTGGTTATTTTTTAAATTAATCAAGACCTGCCACACTGTGAGAGGAAGCATCTGTTAGGTTGTTCCACCTACTGCGATTTACTTTTGAACTCTTGTACTCTATTCGGATACCTGTCGCTATAACTTCCAGTAGACTCAGTGAATGAGGAAAGAATGAGAACAAAGATGACGCGAAGAAAACTTAAGAACATTTCCTGGTCTGTGAACTCTTCTGAGCCACATCAGATAGCTACATCAGATAGACTCATCATCAGGACTGTTGGTTGTTTAATAAAGAAAAAAAAAATTCCATGACCCCACTCTTCTGACGTCTTGCATTTTGTTCTGTTTTTTCAATTTTCATTGAGACACCCCTTCTGAAATGACATACTGTAATTTTAAATTAAAGATGTCTTCACAGAATAAATGCAGAGCATTGTCATGATGAGGGATTATTAGTAACATTTCAGCTACGCTCACTTTCAGTTTGACCTCTGAATAATGTGGTTAAGATCATCTGGACAAACTGGATGACTGTTCTCACATCTATAATAGATTAATATATAATATTACAATAAATAAGACCTAATATTGTAAGAAATTAAGACTGAAGTTTTTGGTTCATATGTGTTTAAACATGACAATAATTCCACTCACATTGTCGTTGGGGTAGAGGACCCTGGAGATGTTCTCAGCCAGGTTTCTGTCCAGCACAGCCTGAATGTAGCCACCAACATTAACTGTGGGACAGCAGCAGTCACTCATGTTCAGATTCCTTATCATGTTTACTCAATATTGAATCAGACTGTGTTCAGCAGCATGACCATCATTAAACAGTACAGATGACAACACTCACAGTCTTTGAGGTTAAAGTCACAAGGGGCCTTAGCAGACCACAGTCTCATGGTGTTGACGATGTTGTTTCTGTAGCCGGGGACTGGGGTGTCATAGGGCAGAGCCAGAACCACCTGGATCAAAACGTAGATTAAATGCATCAGTTCTGTGGTGACTATGCAATCAGACAGTCTAATATCAGTTATATGAGAGGTGAAGCCTTTATATATATATATATATATATTATCTAATCTATTTCAGTTCTGGTGTCAGATTCGTGTCTGTTCCTACTGACCTGTGTGTCGACCCACTTTACCCCCTGGGGTGAGTATTCGACTCTTCCATAGAAATGGACTGGACGCATGTACTCAGGGCGAGCCTTCTCCCAGGGGTTACCGTAACGCAGCCAGTCGTCTGCTTCCTCCACCTGTGGAGACATGTTGCCGCGATGATCTCCAATACATCCCAACCCCAAACAACTGTGCTTTTCTCTGTGCTTTTGGGGCAATTTCCAGCAATCTACTTCAGTGTTACTGTATATCTGGTCAATTTTATTTAATGTAATTTCAGACATTTTATTTCATCTTAGCTGATTTTATTCTGTTTTTTTTTTTGTGATACTTATTGATTTTTTTTCAATGTCATTCTGATGCTTTCCCAGTCATTGTAAAGCATTTTGTGCTGTACAAATCAAGCTGCCTCACCTAGATACAGAACACTGTTATCTGAATATTAGCTAACAACATTTAAACACCAAAACTGTCCCCTGTGCACAACATTCTTGAAAGGAATGACCAACAATTTCTGGAGCCGTGTCAATTCAATCAACAAAGTCATCCAGATACCAGAAATATGAAAAAAATGTATTGAAACATTACTAAAGCTCCAGCCTCATAATTTAACTTTAATTCACATTATGTAATTATGTTTACTTCACCTTGAAAGGTAAATTGTTCATTTTCAAGAAGCAGGATGCTCTCCTAGAGCTTTATGAAGACTGTCTTGTATTTAGTTTCTGATATTCAAACCAATTCCTGCTTGTTTTCAGGAGTTTTGCATAGGCAAATCTCATTGGGTGTCCTCATGAAAGGCAGCTACAGGAAATACACTGTATTTGTCACCAAACTGACCAAGTGCAGCACACTGCTAATGTTCACTCAATTCCATTAG
Organism: Acanthopagrus latus; assembly: GCF_904848185.1. Lineage (NCBI taxonomy): Eukaryota > Metazoa > Chordata > Actinopteri > Spariformes > Sparidae > Acanthopagrus > Acanthopagrus latus. The sequence goes on from NC_051048.1 coordinate 12,760,799, forward strand.
TTTGAAATATTTCAGTGAGGGTAGAACAATGTTGCTGCTTAAAGATAAGTATGTTATATTATAAAAAATGTGTTGTTTACCATTAAAATCATGACCATTTTGACTTTAAATAGCCAGGTCTACAGTAAGTACTCATTTATCAGTAATGCTTTATGATAGCCATATCTATTAAAGGGTAAATCCATTCATTAATCTGTTCATTAATCTTTAGGTAAGGGTTCTTATATCCTGGTCCTTGGGGACCCCTGCCCTGCATGTTTTAGATGTCCCCCTGCTCCAACACATCTGGTTCAAACGGTCAGCTCATCATCGAGCCCTGCTGATGTCGGCCTGATCACAACCCTTTCATTTGAATCAGATGTGTTATGAGCAGGGAACCATCTAGCAGGACAGGAGTCCCCGAGGACCAGGATTGGTTGATTTTTAGGTTTCATTCCAAATGCATCAAATACTGACACTTTGGGACTGCAGATCAGGTCGGCCGCCATCGCAAAGCACCAGTGTTTAGTGTTAACAAACAATGAAATTATTTACTAACACTTTATTAACTGTTTATTGTACAGTTGCATCTGACAAATCTTTACAATTCCTTCATAAATTGTTTATATAGTATTTTTATATAATGGTTTATATAATATTTACTAAAATGTATTCCATTATCGATTGAACATTTATCAGTGGTGGTTATTATAAAGTTTTATATCTTACATGATTATCTGGTTGGCAATTAATAATCTTCTAACCATGCTAATTCTGTATCAAATGACAAACAGTGTGAAGGATTCCTGGTTCATTCACAGTCAAATGTTTGGCCTCAATTTTGGTATGAAGTTCTGTAAACAACCATCACCAGTCTGTTTCATTAAATCTGACCATTTCTTCAAATAAATATTTAGTTAAAGAGTGGAGGAAAGTTAACTTTGGGATACATGACTCTATTTGATTTAATGACTGACTCAGCCAGCTCAGATTTCCCGGCAGTTCAGACGACTTCTTCCTCTCTTGAAAAATGTCGAACTCATCCTGATGAAAAGTCCTGCTCACCAGGTGAACATACCTGCCAGCCGCTGACAATTTTCTGGTTGAAGATGCCGAACTCGTAACGGATGCCGTATCCATAAGCAGCCAGACCCAGAGATGCCATGGAGTCCAGAAAACAAGCTGAGGAAACAACAGGGGAGTGGGGTGTGTGTGTGGGGAGTGGTTGCGTGAGACAAGACTGTCCACAGCACTAAACATCAGCATCAGTCAGGAGGAAGCAGGAGCTCACCAGCCAGACGACCCAGTCCTCCGTTGCCTAGACCAGCATCTTCCTCAATGTCCTGCAGCTCTTCCATGTCCAGACCCAGCTGGGGAACACATCAGCATAATGTTTCTGTTTCTATTTCACCGCACTGATGTTCTACAGATACGTACAGCAACATGGCTGAACTGGAGCATTGGCCTGTGGCCAGGTTCCAACATCAGCTGGAAAACTGAGATCATAACAGTGGAGGTGTGATGTTTGTGTGTCCATGTTCCTTATCTGGGTGTCCAATTACTTCAGATTATGTAGCCTCCAATCATTGTATACTCTCTCTCTCTCTCTCTCTCTCTCTCTCTCTCTCTCAGTGTAGAGCTGAGTGTGTGCTCTTATACAGACAGATATTAATAATCAAAAGGGGGACCAGTTTAAGTTAAGTCCATCAGCCCTGTTTCCCTGCCTTTTTCCCCCCATGATCCTTTGCCTCACCTGATACGTGGCTTCATCACAGGCATTCTCCAAGGCCAGGTTAACCATGGTGTTCTGCAGAGTCCGCCCCATGTAGAACTCCAAGGAGAGGTAGTAGACACGCTACAGCAAAACAGGGAAAAACCAAAACTGTAAACATTCTCTGGTATCTTGTAACTCTACACCTCCATGTAAAACATTTGCAAACACTGACAAATATCTGCTTCATTTACAGTGCACTAAACCTCCCCACAAATTCTCAGGAGGACAAAAGGGTAAAACGCATGTGCTCCACTGGGTGTCCCTAATGCAACTTTATCTGCGGTAGAGAACAACAGCTGCTTTCAGGGTAACAACAGCAGAGCTATTACTGGCAACCTCTCCAACAGTATCTCTTACACGCCACACAGAAGTCAGTAACATGTTATTATACCTCCTCTGTGAGAGTGAGAAAGTTAACACAGACTTCCTAATTGGCATACTCACCACATTAAAAAGAGATAATGCTACAGAGAATATTTGAAAACATGTGAAACTAAGGGTTTTTGTGCGTCCTAATTGACACGTGTGCAGCCTCTCTGACCTTGCCAAATCTGACAGCTCCAATCCTGCTGCTGATTGATGGGTGGGAGGGTCATATAAAAAAAGGAGACATGGAAAAAGTCAAAGAGACAAAGGCATCCAGTGTCTTTATAAATAGGAGAGGGAGGTTTGTGCTGACTTGCCAAATGTTACACAGACTTCATGTGAATGAAAGTTCCATATGATTTGTTTCGTAATGTGATTAATAAGCACACAGTACAGTTGTATTACAGGAAACTGAGGAAACAGGAAAAGCTTATTGTTCACTGACACCGAAAAATACTTATCCAAGGTCCATGTCAGGCTTTGGATACACACACAGCACTGGAAGGACACATTTATTGTTGCTTTTGTTTTGGTTTGGTTTTGCCCTAGCACAAGAGTCATCTGCTCAGCAAAAAGTAAAAATGTAAAAGGACAACATTGGTCTCCAACAGGTTGTGGTGTGGTAGTATAAAGTTGTAGAAATGAAAATGCTCATATAAAAGTACCTCAAAATTGTACTTAAGTACAGTACTTTAGTAAATGTACTTTGTACAATGTGAACATTCCATTACTGATCCCATCACAGCATCACCTGAATCTCTCAGTGTGCAGTTCCAGTAACACAGAGATACTAAGTGCTGGCCGCTTTGTAGTTTAATTCATGGAAGGAAAAAAAAAGTATGTGATGTCGCTTCATCTGCCCTTTTAACAGAGTGGGGCCATTTTGTGATGCGCACTGAGTGGCGATGGGGATGGACGGAGGGCGTTACGTAATACACATTTCAACAACCAGTTGAGTGTGTTAATTCCTAACTGTGCAGGATGAAGGCAGCAGGTTGTATATGTCTGTAGAACCAAGGCCGAGCATCGTCCTCAGTGGCGCACCGTACGTCAGATCAAGGTTAGTGAGGCAGATGCAGATGCACGAGCACACATTATGTAACAGAATGATTTGACAGAGAAGACATGCCAGTGTTGATACGACTCCACACTGCGCGCACACCCAAACTCTGCTTCAATGCATTACTTGCATCAACAGAAAAACATGTCTATAAAAGGAAATGAGAAGGAAATACGCGCGCACACACGAACACGCACACGGGGCCATCAGTGGTACCGCAGCTGAGAACAGCGCGTCCCCTCCCACCGACCCCTTTCAGCTGTGTGTACGTGCAGGACTGCGGCATCAGCCCGCTGCTTACTTTTGGGTCTTTCTCATAGTAATGCTGCTGCGTCCGGATCCAGCGGCCCACCAGGTGGTCCCGGACCGTGTTGGCCAGGGCAAAGTAGTAGTCCCGTTTTGTGGCCACATTTCGGTCCTTCACCAGGGTGAAGTGGAGGTGCCGGTTGAAATTAGTTTTCAGGTCCGAAACGTTTTCCACCCCGGCCAGCCCACGGACGGAGATCTGCTTCCTCTTGTCCTGGTCTGTCAGAGGCTTGGCCATGATTACTGACTGCGTCTGATAACTTTTTACTGAACGTTAAGAAAATTTTCAGCCAGCAGCCGGTCCGCCCCTCTTCACACTCTCCTCTGAGTGCAGACAGCCGGTGAGATGCGACGGTCCAGTCTGCTTTATGTGTCACGTACTCACCTGTCAAGACAGACCCACCAAGACAAGCCTTTCCGGCCTACACTTTCAAAGTAAAAGCCACATTTGTTCAACTAATGAGCCCGATGAATTGAAACTGCGTCACACGCCTATCTGCGACAGAAAGCAGAGAAGTTCAATGTATTTTTAATCAAATGTGTATAATTTTGGGCTAAAGAAAACATTGGGTTGTCTTCATTAAATAATGTGTGTCAAATGCAGACTTGCCTTGTGTGCGCGCAGCAGCTCAAACGTTGATTTATACTAGCCTTTCAAAATGCCTTTTTTCCGCTCTAAACCGGGCTAACTTGGTGTCGCTCTGCCTCCTCGAGTAGACTAAATAGAACTCCGTTGAAATAGACAAACTGATGTTAAATGCCTTAATGCCACTGAAAACAGTAGTTAACGACTTTCCACATCATTTTAATATCAACTTGCATAGCTTTCAACCACATCTAACTCTACAAGCTCTTCAATGGAGTTTGCTTAGTTGCCATCACGTAAGTATGAAACCAAACGCCTGTCAAAATGTCAAAATTTGAGATCCAGTTCGTAACCTTCCCTGGGACTTTCAACAACAGCGCATTCGTTTGTCTGGATAGTGCTGAGAAAACACCATGACATGACATGACAAGTTACAGGAAACGCACATCAGGATTTGCCTTTTCAATACAAATATGATTTCCATATGAGATCATGTGGTGACAACTGGCATCAGCCAGCAATCACTGAAGACCACAAGATGCATTGGAAAGCTCCTAAAAGAACAAAGATAGCGAGTGGACCTTGACTTGCATTTCTCTCCCCCCCCTTCTTTTCAGGCTGCTGGAAGAAAGCACATTTTGTTTTACAGAAGGAAAACATTCAATTTCCAGTGGCCTCACTTGTTGAACTATCTAGCATTTTAGGCAGCACAGGTGGAAATTCTCACTTCAAGAATGAAGAAAAATGTGCCATTTACATTAGCAGGGGACAGGAACCAAAAATTAACACGTTTAAACTGTATCTATATTAAACAATGTGTCTGTATACAGGAGGCTTCTTGAGAGGTGGCAGACATCCAAGACAAAACTAGGTTATATAACACACGTGAATGAGGCAGCCTACATGGCCTTGCCTGGAAAGAATAAAAATCTTGGCAAGCATTCTGACACAAAAAAGCTCACATCCATGAAGGGAGAAAGCAGTCTGTACTCAAGAGCAAAAAGGTGAAATGGATCTGTTTAATGCTAAACCAAGCAAGATTTCAACAGCTTTTCATTCAGACTAGCGCCATAACACAACAGACTGATTCCAGAAACAGTAAAATTAACACTCTTCTCTAATAACTCGACGGACAAACTGATACTTTTGTCCTTGCAAAAGCAACACAAACACTGCACACAGCGTCAGAGCAGAGAGATGCAGAGAAACAAGGATACATCAGATTCTCAGCATTCAAGTAGTGCATGGCCTCAGAAGGTAGCAGGTTGTAGCATCAAATCCCCTTTTCAAGCTCAATGTCACAGCTGAGATGCAGGCAAGTAACAAAAGAAAAAAACAATTAAAACCCTGGGAATTTCTAGAAAACAATGAGACAGTACTACAAAAAGGGTTGCAGACAGAACTAAGAAACACTTCACGTCATCATTAGAAAAATATTCATCTTATTCAACTATAAGCCAACATCGGGAACATGACAGTAGTATCAGTTTGAGTGAGTTGTTACAATGGGTCATGCAAGTTAAACTTCAATATCTTAAATCGAATAATAGTTAAGTGTTTAGGTTTGAACTGAACACTTGAAGCAATGAGACTGTTGAGCAGAAATTAAACGTCTGGCGGGCTATTTGAGCTCTTTATTTGGTATACAAGAAGTGACGGGACAAACTATGGTAGCAATACAGAACATTTGCCCGAGAGCAACAGCATTGTATGCACACAAGGAGCTCTTGTTAACACAAACTTTAAAAACAGGAAAAATAACTCATTAAGTTACGCAACTTTACAAATCGAACTGACAGCCTTTCATCATTTCAGAGATGTCTTCACAATATAAAGGATCAATAAAAAATAAAGCACTGGTTATATTTTTTCTGTGAGCACACATCCACAATGTGCTGCAGGGTGGAGACTTTTGTGGGAGGACAATTCTCCTGCAACAGGGTTAATTCTGAGGTGGAGGAGGTGGAGGGGCAGGAGGCATGCCGAAGGGGGGCATGCCCGGTACGCCCATCCCCATCATGGTGACAAAGTTGGAAGGGTCCATGGGTGGTGGGGGAGGCGGTGGGGCATACATCATGCCGGTTGAGCCTGGAGGTGGTGGTGGAGGAGGAGGGGGGGCGCCTGGGGGCAATGGGGGCTGGACGCCAGGAGGAGGTGGCACCATGGATGGGGTGCCCATTGGTGGGGGGGGCTGAGCTCCTGAGGCTGCAGGCTGCTGGGGCTGCTGCCATGGGGGCAGGGTGCCGGTGCCAGGGCTGGACGTGGTGGTGGTATCTGCGAGGGAGGAGGAGGAACTGAAGGTTAATTCTTAACTGTTATCTAAACATTCACACCATCCCCACAACTATAGCATACACACCCAAATATCACTCTACTCAAAGCACTGATGTGATATGTGGCCCCATACTATGCTATTAAGTATGCCAGAAAAGGATTTAGTGTGTCCCAATACGAAGTAGGTGAAATGCAGTATGCAAAAAATAGCAGGATGTTCCGCTACATCCAGTTGCATTTTGCAGTATGCAAGAAAGCATGCTTTTGTGGCTATTCTGACCCACGATCCTCTACGCAGCAGAAGATGTGTGATGGCGTGTTGCGTGAATATAAACTAAACAGAGCACAAATAAATATTTAACAGCAAATACTATGTTCTTTGTACTACAAAATTCTGTGCTATGGCTTCAATGGATACAAGAGACAGAAGGTCAAAGTTCAAGGTGCACTGTCATAACATAGTAGTATGTATTTGGATCACAATCAAATCAAATCCTAATCAAATTGTCAGCGCCTCAGTATAGGAAACACCTCATTCAGAATGAACATGTCTAAACTACTTAGCAACCAGTCAGCTCTTGATCAGTCAGGCGGATTATCGGCGCCAATATCCGGCATTTTGACGCACTTTTTTTTTTTTAATCCGACGGCCAGCAAGAGATCAATTTAAAACTGGGTTATTTTGGCTGCGATGCAGCTGAGCCTCTCTGTCTACTGCCCCCTCTGTCTCCAGCATTGTCCCACCCACAGCACCATCTGATTGGCTTTTACCCGCTCTAACCAATCAGTAGTGAAAGCTATGCATGCACAGTGCTAACACACAGCGGAGAGGAGAAAAAGTTTAGCCACCACATAAAACTGGATTCATAGCCCGGTGCTGTTCCTGGGGGCTTGGTTCCGAAGGTAAGCAAAGGCAGCAGACTCTCCAAAATTGTAATAAACATCCCAGTCCTCTACAACTCACAACTACTAGTAACATTACATTAACATTATATAAACATAAGTGGCAGCTCTGCTCGCTCGCAGTCCCTCCAGACGAGCCTGTTAATCACTCGCTAATATCAATATGGAAATAGTCTGTGTGCGAGTGAGAGAGTAAAAACCTAATAAACTCAGTTCAGTCCAGTTTTATTGCAGGGAAGCACGTTGAGGTGAAGGCTGATTAGCTTTCAGTGCAAAAATGACTGTTTAACTACCAAGTTATTTTACTTTATCTTTTTCTGTGTTGACTGAGAGATTCCATGCAGCAGAAAATGACATATTGTCATGTTGTGTGTCCTGAAGCTGTCTTTGACAGTTTCTTGTAGAGAGGAGCAGAATATTGCTGTTCAAGACTTTAGACATCATGCAACTGCATCATAATGCCTACGTGAACTGCATGGTGTTCAGGGATGAATAGTCTCTATCGTTACTGTACTATTTTTCCAGCCATAGTTACATTCATCGTTAGTAATTAGCAGCCTAGTTTTGAATGACAGTGTCCCTGCTATCACATGTTGATAAAATAAAACATTTACATAATAAAATCAACTACACGCTTCCCAAATGCTGTAGTAAATTAAGCATGATGAGTTGAGCATATGTCAACATGTGGCCCCACTTTTAAGACTCTTTCTTTTTTTTCAAACCCTTATTGCAGATGGATAGACTTAAGTCTGTGTGTAAAAACACTCAAAGTTAAGTCTTGGAGTTTGTATCATTCAAAATGTTGACGCCAATATTTTCCCTTTTACTGCAAATGAATATCGGCTCAAAATATCGGTTATCGGCCTCCTTGACTACTAATAATCGGCACTGGCCCTGAAAAAAACCATATCGGTCTATCTCTACTTTCGGCCATTCCAAACTGGTCTTTATTTTCTGACACAGTTAATGAAGGAATGGTTTTGTATATCAAGTTTTTGTGTGGTCTTACTCTGTTGCCATGGCAGTGGTGTACTGGTTGCCATGCTGCTGGTTGGAGGGGGAGGTGGAGCTTGCTGTTGCCATGGTGGCAGAGGTCCAGAAGGGGGAGGAGGTGGCTGGTTGCTGGGAGGAGGTGGTGGAGGCGGCATCATGCCCATTGGAGGTGGAAGCAGACCTACAAGGAAACCAAGAGTCATGCCTTTTCTTCTACAGCCGAGTTCAGTTTATTGTCCTTGACACAGGAACAAGTTTGTCTCACTGCAGATCTAAATTTGGTTATCATTTATACATTTATAAAACAAAACTGACAAGATTGGAAGTAAGGGTACAGTGGACAAGGTTGCTCCTCTTCAGAATTTCAAGAGTTTTCCAGGAATTGAGAGACAACGTGTCTATAACGTTGCATTTAGTTCTTAAGGGGAGGTTAGGTGATTCTGATTAACACCTGCACCGGTCAATGAGTTTAATCCCATACACACCAAGTATTTAGTATTTCAAAGTGGAGCTTCTGTGTGAATAGCCACATGTCCTACTTTCTTTTCTTTGTTTAGTTCTTTCAGTTAAGTGTGAAATTAGACTTTGGGGTGGAAATGGAGGAAGTGAAATATTTTTGCTAATCGGAAGGACTTAAGCATGCCAATACCAACATGTAGGTCTGTTTAGAAATCAATATGATGGCAGAATTCTCTGTTGAGTCATCTTTATCTGTCTGTGTGATTCATGTCTGCCTGTTTAGTTAAGAACTGAGAGATGTCTCAGAGAAGGATAACCATTTTTGACAATACAGTAGTATCTTTGTCTAAAACATTCCCTCACTGCTCACTTCTTTCTGAAACAATTATACAAATTAGTGATAAATAAACTGACTGATGTGACATTAATCCCCATTAATTTAGACCAGTAGAAGCTCCTGAAAACAATTAATGTCATCTCTTACCCATGGGGTGTCCATGAGGTCCTGGACCCTGGCCCATGGGTGGAGGAGGGGGTTGCATCCAGGGGGGAGGCAGGCCATTAGGGTTGGGGGGCATAGGTGGGCCTCCCATGTTAGGCATGGGGGGAGGGAAGTTGTGGGGTCCTCCATGGCCACCAGGTCCACCATGCATGCCATGGAAGTTCCTGTTCTCAGTGGGACCGGAGCTCATCCAAGGAGGCCGGTTCTGCTGCACAGAAAGAGTAGTTTAATAGAGTTCTCTACACCAAAAACAGTTTGATTCATGAGTGTTACCAACTTACTGGTGGTGGCTGGTTATTGTTGGGTCCTGAGGCCCGAGGTCCTCCTCCCTGGCTGCTCGAGTGTCCTCCACCAGAGGTGGGGACTGGAGCCTCCCCCAGTTCAGCCATGAGAGACAGATACTCCTTGTCCATTCGTGCCTTGTCCTGGGCCGACTGAGGAGGCTCGCCACCTGTTGCTCTATGGGCAGCAAAGGAGCTACACCAAGCAAAACAACCAACAGTGTTACTAAAAGATTTAGAACACCTTCAAATTAAGCCTTTGTGGAGAAATCAACTGATCATCACCTGGTGTACTTGCAGTCAGAGGAGATGTGGCCTGCTCCACCACACTTGGTACAGAGGGTGGTATTGGTGATGCTGCGTGGTTCAGCGTTCTGCCAAGGACGAAGAATCCTACAGAGACATACAAGCACATTCCCTCTTCAGTGCTTCAATTCAGCTTAAATGGACATTGTATGAGCATGGAACATGGAATATTTTGTAGTCATCACTTGTGATCTCCCCACCACTGAACTGTTCATAAAGCTCCACCACTGTCACACTGACCTGTTGTCATCTTCCCTCAGCGTGCCGTTGAGTCTGGCCAGCTCTCTCAGCTGCATCTTTCGTAGGTCATTCTGATCCTCAGGTGTCTCAATGCCTTGCTTCAGAATGTTCCGGATCTGTGGACACAAATAACTCCTCACCTATAATACTGTACAATGTATAGCCCCAAACAGATATGGATTAAGTATAACAAATCAGGTCATTAAAGTGTAAAGAGCTGAGCAAAGCTGGAGCATCTAACAGGGGGTGATGAATCAGAACAATAACTGTGATCTAACCTGCTCCACAGCTTTCTTGACATTCTCCATGGTGTTGGCAGTGACTAGGGCATGCAGAGGCTCATCCTCCCCTGGCAGCATCTGGCCATCCTTTCGGCCTACCTTCCCCTCCTTCACAGAACCTTTTCCCCGGATCATGATCTTGGCGCAACACTCCTTTTCAATGTTCTTCAGTGTATTACCACTAGTAAAAATCAAAGAGGAAAAAAATTAGAACCCCAAATTACTTTTAACTTGTTTGTGCTGTTATAAATTGTAACAACATCTCAGAAAGAGACGGAAAATTTACCGTGGCCCAATTAGCAGACCAACAAAGTTGATTTCAGGGTATTCATCTTGGGGGATCATTACTTTGTCGTTGACTCTGGTAGCTGGAGGCCTACAAGAAAGAACAAAACAAGATTATTATTCACTAGGAGCAATCAACCGTTTTCTAATTCTTAAAAAAAAAATGCTATAGTGTGTTACTTTATTATATCATATAGAGCTTTATTTCAACATCCAGTTAGACTTTCCCTGCTGCAAGCTGGTAAAATTACTAGTAAAATGTAGAGTTGGGTAGGTAACCAGTTTTGTCAGTAAGCAATGTTGGGTCCCTCAAAATAAGTAATGTAATGTAGTAATATATTACATGACTCAAAGAAAAAGTTATTTACTTCTTAAGAAAGTAAGTTGTTACACTACTTGTTACATTACTTATTCACTAACTGTTGAGATTTCTGGGATGTATTGTTACATAACTGGTGGTTAAAATAACTATAAACTTCAGATATATCAACATATCAGCCCTATCCTTATAAAAGGAGGACACATGATCTTTATTGCAATACAAACCCAACACTTCTTGGACAGAGACAATGGCTGATAGAAAACATATGAATCAATCATACTTATAGTCTGCAGGAGGCTTGAAGTCTGGGTTTAGTCCAACCATCTCAGTGATGAGGGAATGACGCTCTTCCTCAATCTTCTTGCGTGTGCGATACTCGCGGGTGTTTAACCTCTTGCCCTCGCTGTTGTAGATGGGCTCTGGAGAGGGAGACCTGGAAACGGCAGACAAAAGACAAGAAACACCTCATCAATACCTTTCTAGAAGTGGAGCTCTGATATTAACAATCACACAGGCTCCCTATAGCTAACTGATAATGTCAAATCCTCAGAAGGAATTTTGAATCAATGGGTAATGACATATGTCTTATAGACACAATAACTTTAAAAATGGTTTTGGAAATTTGGATCTACTGAGAGTATTCTCAGACTATTTTACTCAAGGCCAGTGCAAGACCAAACCCAAAAAAGAAGACAAAATTGTGTTGCAACTCTGCACTGACATTTCCAAGGCTGGAGTCCATTCTGTTATACAATTCAGGTAAAAAAAGGGGGCAACCAAGAGGTGTAAAGTGGTAATTAACCCAATGCACTGGAGGGGCATTAACCACAAGGACAAAAAAGACCCCAAAACAAATACATGGCCATAACTAAACCTGCATACAGGATTGTTGGCCTACAAGAAAGGAAAGTTGGAGGTAAGAAAAAGAAACCAAAGCAAAATTTGCAATCCTAAGCAGAAATGCTGGCTTTGAGAGTTGCTTGGTGTTGACGTGGCGGAAGAGGTCCGTACCTCCCCTTGGATGCTGAAAACCTGTGTTGCTGCGTTAAGGAGGCTCTGTGCTTGAAAAAGGGTTAGGTTGATGTGGGGTAATTTGGGTTAGAGAAAAGGAATTAAGATTAGATATCCACCTTTTCCTATGCTCTCCCATCAGAGAGCCACATTTGTGTCCATGTGATGTGAAGAGTGGAAAAAAAAAAAAAGGTTTTTCCTTTTATGCTTCAATCTTCCAACGGTGACAACCTGAAACACCCCCAGTTGGTTCTGTCACATTAGACTGGGGAGTGATTTATAAGTGCTGCAGCTCTGCAATCATTTTTTTAGTTGCTGTGGAAGTGTCTGATTATGAAGAGAAACTCTATACAGCGTACAGATGGCAGGGACTCTAGCTAGTAAAGGTCAACTTCACACACTCTTGAGAGCAAGCCACTTCCTGCAGGAACAGATCCCTATGTTATAAGCTGGCCAATGCTTTTCCAGAACAAATACAATTCTGGAAGTTTTCTTCCAGACCTCAAGAGTCCAGAGGGAAAACTGGAACACACCCCCTGCCCCCTGGGTGGAAATGTTTAAAGCCACATCACGGGAAAACCAGAGACGACAAATAATTTGTTAAGTCCAGGACAAATTCTATTAATTACTTATGTGTCATCATGTAGGCTACACATGCCATAAGCGTAGTCATTGCTGGCAAAAATGTAATCCAATATCTAGTTTAAAAAACGTCAGGCAAGGCAATATCAATTGATGGGACTTTGGTCAACAATGAACTTTTCCAAAAAGAGCCAAATCATCTACACTATTTCTGAAAAAGTGAAATATAAAGCCATTAAAGCTTTAGCATTTACTATATGACAACCAAGCAGAAAAAAAATCTTTACATAGAGTAAGGTGTATTGACCCAAACCTGTTCCAGAGAAAGATCTGTATACATTATAAATCATATACGAATTCACACAACACTCTATATCAGACACAAAACGATCAGTGGGTGAAACCACGATGCATAAATAATAATAATAATAATAATAATAATAATAATGATGGCTACATCTGAAGCAACGACTCCACTTAACTGTTGAGTCAAAGGAGAAGTAATTCAATAAAAAAGGTGAGCATATTAAAAAGACACTTATCCTTGCTCTGCCAATCACATGCGAAAGTATCTTGGCTCGAAAACATCTAAACTAATCTTACACTGACCTATATACAATGGGTGGCCCACATGTACATACCACCGCACCCTTCCACCTTGGACACTATTATTTTGTTATTTTACCCAAGACTGAAACACTGATTACACCATAAGACAGAAATCCTATAGACCTGCATCTATTGTTCGACTTACAGAAAAAGAAACTGCTGTGGCCACAATTAATTGTATGAATGTTTTTTTAAAACTGGCACTGTCGACTCATACAATTACTGTTACACAAGTTTGCACTTCAGCCAATGAATTTCATGGGAAAAAAGAAAAATAATTTTAACAAAAAAAGAGAGAGGGGGAAAGAAATTTTGGTACATTTGGTTTTAAACCAAGCTACTGTGTCCACATTTTAATTGCAAATTCTGTTAATGCAATGCCAACTACTGGTTCAAAAATTTCTCGTGGGGGAAAAAAATGTAGCAGGTTTTGTTTTATTGTTGATGTAATAGCAGGCACTTTCTTGTCTTGGGTAAAAATGTATGCATATACCTTTTTTTTTTTTTTTTTAAATTTAGATCGATACTAGTGTTTTTAAGTTTTGTTTTTCAATCCAATTTTGGAAATTGCTGTGCTCCACCTTACAGTTTATAGTGTGATTATGTCCAAATTTTAAATGTGTTAACCATAGCGGTAACCACACCTAGCATAAAAACCTACATACAATCTTTTTACACTAACTTATTCTAAAATTACAATAAATAAAAAAATTGTAAGGTACCTATAGCAGTAAATGCACATTCATATATGCTTACTGGTGATGAGCAGTCTGAGAGCTTTCTAAATGTTAAGTCTCCTCTGAGACAAGGTTTATACAACATTCTAAAAACAACACTGCGCTTCACTTAGGAGATAGCTAGCTAAATCCTACATCTGCCAGCTAATACTACTATACAATCTAAGGTTTTTTTTTGCTAACAACCACACATATACTGAAAATCAACATTTGTCTTCCATAAAGTCAAGAAGGTAGAGAAAATGTTACTGTTCATGGGTTTAATCTTTTTCCGACCTGTCCTCAGGGTTAACAGGGATTCCCAGGTCTCCTGTACGCAGTTTACGAGTCAGGTCTTCAATCTGCAGTTGGACTGGAAGAATTCAGGTTAGGAAAGAAAAACAAGGATGGAGAGAAATGTGGTTACCACAACAACATCAGAGAGACAACGCTCTGTACATTAGAGCACTGTCTCAAACATTACTGAAGTAAAGACAAATGGTGAGTCTGTTAAATAAAAAAATAAAAGGGAGATCAAATCAACATCTGGTAAAACTCTAAAGCATGAAACCACTTAATCATATCTGAGGACATCAGAGGAACACATTACCTAAAATGAAAATGTTCTGTGGCCCATTAACATTAGCATAAACAGGACTAGTCTTTTCTCAGACAATGATTAAACATGGCAACATATCAGTAAATGTCTAGACCATGATTCCTAAAAATGCCAGCCAAGCCATTAATATTTCAAACCAGAGTCATTGTTTTCATCCATGAAGACAAGGCTTCCAATATGCAGCATTTTGTGTTTCACCGCTTTGGCATTTTAAGGACACGTCAGGTCTAAAGATCACTGATTGGTCTATTTGTTTTGCAAGTTTCAATAAAAAAAAATGTAATCACAGTCACTCTTTGCACTCCACAGATCTAACACTGAGGGGCTGCAGTGACATAGACAATTATTACATTCAGAAGGGAATGAAAAAAGAAATCAGTCAACCCATGCACATTATGAGAGCTGTAATGAAATACCCTCCAAAACAGAGAGATTCACTTGTCACTGAAACAATTATTCTGGATTAAAGAGATGAATACAGGCCCTGTGAATTGTGGTTCACAGCAATTTCATCTTAAAACGCTTCCCTTGGATTGTTTTAGGGGGAGCTACTAAATGAGCAGAGGAAACGATAAGTGTGACAAAGGAGGGTGGGCACAAATGAATGTTTACATACCAAAGAACAACAACCATTACCAATGAGTGAACAACATCAATAACGATGTCAGTTATTGACAAAAAGGACGCATCTGCTTCAAAATACCCTGTTGAGGGCCTGTGAAGGCAGTATGTTGGTGCTGCACTGCTGCTGGAAGGCATCTGTGGTTATAAACGATTTGCTTAGTATGATCATTCTTTATTTTTCCCTAAACAGGCCAAACTAGCAAAATAACAAGTGTTTCCCAAATTTGCAATGCCCACTTTATTGGTGATTTGAGTAATTGGAATATGGTGAATTGACTTGCCATTGAAGCAGCATTACTCACACTTAATATAAACAGAAGAACATTTTAGCATATTAGGACATTATGAGGAACGCCTCCATGCACAGGAACAATACCGATGATGTGTTGGGGATCAAGCAAGACAGTGAGCAGTGACCTGCAGCTCAGGACAGATAGCAGCAAGCAGTGGTGATTATTAATCTAGCTCAAACTTCTCTTGCTAATGGCTGCCCAGTGGTATGCAAACCATAGGGCACAGAAACACTTGCCACAGCAGAACCACTATACTTCCACTAAAAAGAAATAACCTTAATTAATACTTTACATCATCACGTTATAATCATTGATCGTCAGATATTATTGCTTCGTCTCAACAGTTGGAGCAAAACTTAGACATTTCCCTTTTAGTGAAACACCTAAACGTAAGTTTTAAAATGGTTTGAAAATCTGATTTAAAATGTTTAATTAGTAACACGTGGGCGCCTTTAGAGAACTCTAACTGTTGGGACTTAAGCAAACAGAACACAAGATTAACATTAATACTGGTACGCACCATGTAAGGAAACTAGAAGCTCACACAAATGTAACTGAGGAGACATCATCAAACTGCAATTTGCATGGCAACCTTAAAAACAGATACTCATATTTACCTATATAGGCTCTCTCTTGATCCCGGGTCAGTCCAGGGGGAATGACAGTGGGCATACCGGGTATTACAGTCTTCTGATCAGGCGTCTCACTGCTCCATCGACTCTTCTTCCTTTGTTTTTTCTGATTGAAATCTGACGAAAAACACCAGTGATATTAGCCATGTTAGCTATTTTGTTGGGTTAATTCTAGTGTCACTGAACACAACATTGCTTGTTAGTAGAGACAATGGGAATTGAGAAGAGGTCACTTCTGATGGGCAGCCTTGAGAAGCTGGATTGAATATAGGAACCTTTAAACTTGCCATACTAGTCCACTAGTACACAAAGTTTAAACAGGCTATATGTAGTCTGAAAATAATTTTTAACTTAAAATTTCCGTATTTACAATATGTATGGGGTAGTAATACAAACTCAAAATTTTTAAGTGAAAAAAAAATTACATTTTAAAAATGAAAAAAAATAATAATGAGGTCAAAATAAGTTACACTTTCTACAGCAAAGTAAATCAGTATGAAATTATGTCGACCTTTAAGATCAGTTTGTTTAGTCAGTCATGAAAACAAAGACAGAAGAAAAATAAAACACGTAAGATATTTATCTTCTCATCAACATTTCGTCACCAAAACTACAGAGTGCTAATTTAAATGACTAACGTTACTGACTGATAAACTGTGCCCATGGAGACTTGCCACAATTCAGAAAAGTCAATTGTGGCCATATAGCCAACGTAGTCAGTTTAACCCATAAAAGTTTGGCGTTTAGCCTATCAACAACATAACCAAACACGGTGTATCAAGCTAACGTTAACGCTGCACTGACTTACGCCTACAGTTGCACATATTTTGTTCTATTACCCTGGCGTTTAACAATAATGTTCAGTTAATTGTTACGTAGAATAACTTTGAAAGGTTAAAACGTGTTATTACGCAGGACAGTGCAAACCTGTGTGAGCTCACCTTAGCTAACATTTATTCGCTAACTAAAGTAAGCTGGGCCGTCTCCATTTCGTGTCGAGGTTCGATGTGGGGCCTTTAACCCATCTTACTTAGCCACATTAGCTGGCTAGCGTTAAGCCATGCCGCGTCAAGTGTTAGCGGACATTTGGTTAACTTACCGGGTTTCGCCAGTCCGCCCCCTGCAGCTGGTGGCTGCGGTACCTGGGTTGAAAAACCTGTCCCTGGATTAAACTGAAGTGACGGAAAAGATGCATTTGGCATAGCGGGCTGGAAACCTTGGAGGGGAGGAAAGGATGCGGGTGGCCCCGGTGTTGGCATCAACCCGTTCCCCGCACCAGGCCCGGCGTCAAATCCTCGTTTAGCGCCAATACTGGGATGCAACTTCCCTAAAGGAGTTGCGTTTGCTCCCGTAGCCATTTTTGGTGTACTCAAATGTCTTAATCTCTGTCAAACACCAGTTGATTCAGGTGAAAAAAAAAAGTTCAAATCGAGAAGATATTAAACTATGTATTGCCCTCAAGCTCCTTTCACATTACTTTAGTCAAAATGGCGCCTAACAGAAAACCACAAAGGATGATTCCATGGACACATAAAGTATTCCTATTGGCCAGACCAAGCCCCTCCCCATAGGCCGTGTTCTATTGGCCAATGCTTTTTCTTTATCATCATCCTGCAAATTGATTTGCCCATATGACGATCAATGCTGTTACACATTTCCGCCCATCTCTCACAATCTTATAAACTACTGAAACTTGACATCTAATATACTTTTTTACCTCCACCTATGTAGATTCAATTTCATGGCATTTTTATATGTGTTATATAACAATATTAAACCATTTGAGCTTGTCATGTGGCAAAGAACCAACAGCTTCACCAACTAACCATCTTGGCTCCATTCTACTAATACCTTAAATGTTAAATATGACTTTGTTGGACAATATGAATGCTGAAATGGCCATTTAGTCTGATATGGCTAGTGATACCCATATGGGCCAATTAAGTAATTGTTCACATAATATATTTTTTACAAAGGTGGCTATCCTTTAACTTTTATTTAAAAGTATACCAGATGGGCATAACAAACACACAACTCACTGCCTTAAGACTTTTCACAGATTTTAATTATAACCAAATACTTAGAAATGAAGAAAGTCAGGAAAGACAATTGAGGTTATTTCCATTAAAGAAATACAACATACATCAAGATGAGAAGCCTCATATTTATGACAGCAATGAAAATCAATTTAGTGTAAGTAATGTGCCTAGAATTTAAGTCACAATGCACCTTCATAAAAATCAGTTTGATTTAAACCAAATACAAAAGTGTAACCATTGTTTACATTGTGTAGATCCATATTTGGTACAGGTTAAACAATGTGGATGAAGCAAACAGTATGTAAATTTGTTTTGCCATTGCTTCACATATGTAGTAAGATTACGCAAAACACTAAAATGCACATAATACTACTCTAGATGTGGCTTAAAAAAACTATTATATTTTGTCAACACAATTCAATGACTCACCTTTAAAACATGCACCATGCACCAATTTAAGTGTAAGTGTTTCTATTTACAGAGTCTAAATAGTGTAGGAACATATAGCTACTTTCAGTAGGGCAAAAAATTCTGTTTAATAGACAACCAGGTTGGAGATAAACCCAGTATCTGCACTTCCACGCTTACGCTAAACCATTTCAGAGCTGCACCGATACCACAAGATATACATGACAATGAAAGTGGGTAAAATGAGCATTTGTTGTACTGCATTTTGACGTATAACCTGAAATGAGATCACAGCATGTCAATGCATTCAACAATCACAATGAAATCTACTCAATGGTCATAATGATTAGCATGTTTTATCGTAACCTTATATTTACTGCCCACACGCCTCTCATACACAAAGGACTGACTTTTGCTTCTAATATTACCAAGAAGATATACTGTTAATGCTTAATTTTCAGTGATTCCAATGGCACTTAGGCTATCCTATCCACTAAATGTCAGTCAGCTCTCACCCGACTGTATGTACAAGGATTAGTATGTGTATCGTGCCCGCTCAGTGCCGGGATCCCGCGGATGGTCGTAAGTAGAACTTCTTGGGTGGGTGGGCACCGGGGAAAGGCGCGAACGCTCATATGTATATCCATCTGCCTCAGCAGGGACTCTCCGAATCGGACTCCGGTCACGTGCATAGTATGAGGAGACCGGGGCTGGTGGAGGAGGAAGGGGACACTCATATGGGTCGAGGCTAGAGGGGGGCACACGCTCCCTCATTAAAGCTGTGGAGGAGGATGTTGATGGACCAGGCATAGGGACAGCGCGACGTTCTTCGAAATAACTGCCTCCGTAAGAATTGGCCCTGTACTTCTCGTAGTAGTCCACGACCCCGTACGGATCTCTTTCCTCATAAGGCGACCGTCGCATCGGGTAGGCTGGTACCGCGCCATAGAGTGAGCCGTTGCTCCTGTATGCCGCCTCGCTGCCGTACATCCGAGCCATGCTATGTTCAGCAACAGCGCTTATGCCATAACCTGGGTGCGGCCCATATCTCATTGCACCCTCGTAGCCTGCGCCCCTTCTGTACCCTGCCATGCTGCTGCTGTGACCGGAACCCCGGGAAAAACCACCATGTACTGGAGCATAGCCGGCACCATAATCAGGATCGCCACTGAAGTCCGGATGATAACCCCTGCTGCGACCACGCCCGCCAAATCTCGGGGCATCATATCCATCAGACTTTGGCTCTGAGCCGTTTCTGTGGTAGCCATTTTGGTCTAGAGGGCATTCTTTGGACCAGTGGCCTTCCTGCCCGCAACGATAACAACCCGATCTGTCTCCCATTCCCGGCGCAGTACGCAGGCGGCTAGTCGAAAGCTTCACGCTCATCAGTTTGCCTTAAAAAGAAAAGACTCAATAAGGACTTATGACTGCATTTCGTCTAGATAATATAATTTACATTTTCTGCCTAGCATACAGAAGTCTGCTAATCCATCAGTCTGATAAAAAAGCTGCATTATACTCCAATATAGCAGTAAGACATGACTTAATAATTTGAGCATTTAAAAAGTTATTAAAGCTGAAATCCGTAACTTTCAAACGTCTTCTCCCCTGCTATGGCAAAAGTTAACTCAAATGAAGTTCATACTACAGCAAAAATGTCAGGGTTGAAATGGAAGGTTGCAGGTAAAAACTACTATTGGAATCATTTAACGCAACACTTGAAATAAAAAGACAGCTCATTAAATACTTTCAGTGTAGTTACGGGGGTTTTTGTGAAAAAATGACAAGTGCCCGTGCCGCAGAATGTTCACGAGGACCATGCAGCCCATAATGTATGACAGCGCGGATAAACGTGTGAACCAGATAAGTACATACACAGCCTCGCGCATCCATTCTGGTGATTCAAGCTCTTAATGGGCCTATGCAGTTTGGTTTGTGTTATAAAAAACACCGATATGGCTTGTCTTTAATTACTACCAGTATTAAATTGACTGTCCTTGCATTAACAACATGAACAGGTGTGTCCCGATGAGTCAATATTTAACTGCAATAATTGCTTGTTTGTCTTTTATAAGAATCCAACATACAGATGACATTACGGATACCAGCTTTAAGATAATAAATATTCAGGGCTGCTTTACTTTCTTCATTTTTCCATTATCCCATCATCTTTTTCCATTTACTTACCTGTGGTGCATCCGTAACTTACCCATCACATCACATGAACGGAATGAAACATTCTTGATACTATATCTTTAAACTCCCTTTACAGTAATAGATTAGGTATGAGGTACTTGTACCTAGTCAATGTATTACCTGCAGTAGATAGCTGAAAAATGCATTTTAGCCAATTAAAAGAAGGCACAAGAAAAAAATATACATTATTCTAAGTTTACGCTTCTTTGTGCTTTGCATGGACTCAGACAGCTGCCAAAACTCTGACCCAGACAGCTGATCTGTGGAAGGCATAACTGCGCTTGTGCATAGGAATACAGTCCTGTACAGTTGAGGTCATGTAGTGCCAATGGAAAGGGCTGCCTGACGACAATGTATGTAAAGTGCTTAAAGTGTTCAAAATATAGCATGCACTTTTACAGATATATTTTTTCTGGTGTGCCTTCTTTTTAGGTGGCTAAAACATGTATTGCTGTCAGTGCCATCTAGCAGTACAATGCCTTGCTTCCCTGTCTGTTACATGCTGCTTCTCCACACAGGTAGAGAACAGAGTCATTTACAGCAAGGCAGGTCATACACAGACTGGGGATAAGCACCTCATACAACCCTGCATCAAAAGACCTTGACTTTCACTTTAAGCCCAGCCCAAAAGTTCACCTTTAAAAGCTGTGTTGTCTAACTGATTAATGGCCTCCAGTGCATCCTCCATTCGGTCCATGTGAACAAAAGCATAGTTTTTTACTATGTCACACTCCAACACAGAACCAAACTCCTCAAACTTGGCCCTTAGCTCCTGGTTGGTACAGGCAATATTGCCAACATGCAGTTTAGTGGATCCTCTTGACTTGCCACGGCTCAATTCGACGTTCATAGGTTGGCCATTTAGCTCATAATGGTGGAGGTTGCTGATGGCTTCCTCTGCCTCTGCTTTGTCATCCATATGCACAAAGCCAAAGTTTTTGACAATAGTGCATTCTGCAATCTTGCCATATTGGGAGAAGAGGGAGCGAAGTTCATCTGATGTTGTGTCTGGGGACAAATTCCCGATGAATATTTTCACCATTGTGGAGTGTCTGCATCAATAAGGAAGAAGAAGAAATAAAGATGATTGGTTACATAATTATACTGACTATTAAAACCGTGACCAGTTGATTTAACATAAAACAGTCACCATTACCATAATTTTGGATCAGTAAATCTTACCATATACATTAGCAAACAAGGTCCCACTGCTGTTCTTTATGACTGTTAACTGCACTTTTAATTAAATCTTGAATGTATATTGCCACAAGTCTCCAAATACTGTTGTGACAGTAAAATCCTCAGAGCGGCCCAGACTACAATATAACAATAATATGGCTGAGAATTTACAACATAGCTAATTGTTGGCAGAAAATCTGTGATATAGTTTAGAAATAACCTGGCAATATGGACCAGCGGCATATTTATAATAGTATTAAATTGTTATTGCAAAACTCCTTTATCAACAGTTAAACTTTAATTATGACATGAGTGGTGGAGTTGCTGATGGCGGTGTTGTGCTGAAGAGGAATCTGATCGTTAGAGCAGAACGCACCAACATTACTGATAAAAGGCATTTCGATCTAATATGGTCTGATCGACAGAATACACAGAGCATTGTTAATCCTTGGCTAGTATGAAGACAAGCTACCTTATCAACAATTAAATGATCAAAGACTTATTTATTGTCACCCATCGCTCTCATTTCTCAAGAGCAACACATCATGGCTTTGCAGCACTTTTCATTAGCTGCCAAGCTAACAAAACTGAGCTAGCATTAACTTTTATTAGCTGCTGACCCAACGTTAGCTGACTTATCAAAATTGTGATTTTAACGGCCAATAAGTAACCACAAGTCATTATGTTAGGCTGTAGTCAGTAATTACGTTACATAATATGCTTCTACGCGCTTGTTGGCGACTATCTTAACCCAACACATTGCACACCTCGAGCTGACGCTAGTCTGTACATTAGCCTAGCCTATACATTTACAACCCTATTTGTTATCGTTATAGGCATGTGAATTGTGACGAAATTAAATGCATAGGTTGACTTTGTCAACCAAGATACCGTTTGGTTCTTATGCATGTTATATTTTAATTCTTACCTTTTAAAGCTGCAGTGTGCGTCTCAATCTTCGGATTCTGAGATGACGACGACGTTGTACCGAATGGCGTTACATTAGCAGCTCGTGATGAGCCGAACACCACGGCTAAGTCATGCAGCTAACTCGGGGTTAGCATTTACTGGGGCAGACCCACGTCCTTGGAATTGTCTACAGCGCCAAGTGATGTGCGGTAATGGTGAAATGAAAGGCATAACACATGCAGCTGATGGTCAGGACTTATCTGGAAACATTTGTTTGTCTTTATCGATCGAGCAAATCCAGTTAATGAGCTGGGGGTGGGAGTCCCATAATCATGCGCATGTTTATTTACAGTATCACATTTAGTCTGCTTGCTAATGTATAAGTTATTTTCTTACACCTATACCGTACAGTTACGGCAGAATGAGCTGTCTGTGATCAGCCACTTGTATACACACACACAAATAGCTATTTTTCTTCATTCCCACTCCAATAATTATCATGTGGGTTTTTGGAAGTCACAACCCGTCGGGATTGGTAACTCATCTAGGAATAATATTGTATAGACATGACGGAGATATAACAACACATGCCGTTAAGCTATATAAATTGTGTCACATTTCTCCACAATGTTTATACCATCATGGCATGGTGGCATGACAACATTGTATGATTTTAGCATAAATGTGAGCATGTGTATGAATTTTGTCCCCCCCTCAGGCTCAAAGGCAAAGTAAGTTGTTTAAAAAATGTATTCAGTAGTTCCATTGCATCTACAACAAAAGTCAGACATGATCATCTGGGGTTTCAAACAAATAACTGAAAGATGTCAAGTGTCACCAAAAAAATGTTTGGCTTTATTAGAAATCGTATTCATTTTAGATGTTTAATGTATGCTGGTACTTTTACAGCTGGTATGAAAAATACAAACTTCAAACCCATCTATATGCAAAACAAAGGCACGTGCAACAGAACACAAGTGCCTCATTACTTATACAGCTCAAGCCCTGAGTCCTGCCTCACATTTCTATATCTGCTTATGCTGCATTGTATGAAGACAATGAACATTCATCCCACACTAACATTTATGATACAAGAGTTTTTTTTCTGTTCTAAGTTGTGGGCAAACATCTGCAATATTCCCAGTGGGAAGAGAACATAGTCAAGAAGTTATTTATTTGCACAGTGCATGTCAGCCAACATTCTTGTTTTGGCGTCACTCAACAACACTTTTATTTCAAGAAATTTGACTTAAGATCAGAAGACACCTCATTAAGTATTATAAAATGTATCAATTTCATATTTTTGGTGACTAGAAATTAGAAAAAAATGGAGGCTGGAATGTTTGTGATTATTCATTTCACCTTAGACCCCAACACAAAGTGTGATTCTGTATCCTAACTGAACACTCAGGTCCATTGCATGGATACGGATTTATTTCTCCTTCAGTGTGGATCACTGAGTCTGTTCATGTGTTACAGATGGCAACAAGTCTGCAGGTTTTCTTATCCACCCAACACAGGACAACTTTCTGTATGTTACACAACTTTTTGAAGTATAAAGGAAGCAACTTCTCAGTGAAATCTTCTGGTTGTAGTTTTGATAAAACATATGCATAGACCCCCACAGCCTATTGCTGGACACCAAGGATGGTGATCATTTTTGTCCATTCATTCTTTACCCATATCCACAAAACTGACATATTTCAGGTGTGTGTCTAGGAGCAAGATAAGATTCTTCTGCATTACAAGCAACAGGTACAATTAACCCTCGTCCATTCAAAAAAAAAAAAATAAAGATAAATGTTCATAAATTGATAAAAAAACAAAACACACACACACTTATTCTAAATGACAAACAAAAGCCAAACAATTTACATTTGTTGAATTTGACAACTTGCATCATGTGAGGAAGAAACACAGGTACAAAAAAAACAAAGAAGAAATGGCTAAAAACGGAACTGAGAACCTGCAGAGCAAATGAGCAAATTATAATTATCAAACGGTGCAGTTTGCCAAACATCCTTATTGAGAACAGGTTATATGGATGCAACTGAAAGGACGATTCATCTGCAGGCAACAGGCATCTCAGGTGCCTGGAACATGCCAACACAATTTCTAATCTAAACCTGACATCTCATATGCCTTGCCGCACGTCACGCAGACTGATGGAATCATGTAGCTTGAAGAAATGATGGCAAGAGGAAAGTCCTGCAGTTCACAAACAGACCTAGAAAGAGAGCAAAGCATTCCCTTTTCAGAAGCAGGGCTCAATCCCCCATTATTCCACAGAACAGCTTCAAAGGATCAAGTACTCCTAACAAAATCCAAGTTACAACGGACTTCGAGATCCCAGTGCCCACTGACAATTAACGTGTAACGGCAAAATTTCCGTCTGTGCAGAGATCAAATAAACAATCAAACTTTGTTTACTGTGTTGCTCACCTTGGCACCATGGCTTTAGTAAGGCGCATAGCGTGACGCAAAATGATCCTTCGGTCGGGGATCAGCATAGGAGCTCCTGGAGGCTGACACCGGTGACAACCGTGTTCGCTCATAGCCGGCCGAAGAGACTGGTACTCGTCTGATCGGGCTGCGATCTCGTGCATAGTATGGGGCGGCCGGTGAAGGTGGAGGCAGTGGCTGGCGATCATATGGATCTACACTGGAGGAGAGCTTTGAGAGGGAGGAAGGGGGGGGTGGGGGAGGGGGGAGATAGGACATGCGACGATCCTCGAAATAGCTTGAGCCAAAAGGGCGAGCTCTGTACTTTTCATAATAATCAACACTGCTATAGAGACGGTTATGATCATAAGCTGATGACCTCTCTGGGTAGGCGGCAGCCGCTCTGCTGGCGTACCTATCCCCCAGGTCAGAGGCATAGCCACTGAGCCTACGAGGGGGAGGTGGCAACCCACCTCCGTAACTAGCCCGACTATACTCAGAGCCACCCATATAATCAGCTGGTGGAGGCGAGGCCATCCCGTAGCTGCCCCTCCCATAATTCGGGGGACCGCGTGGGGGGGCCCGGTTGCTGCGACCTCTTGCGCCGTCACCGTGGCTACCATTCCGACTGACTGGACAGTCTTTCGACCAGTGACCATGTTTCCCGCAGACATAGCAGCCGGTATGATCTCCCATTCCTGGGGCAGTGCGTAGCCGACTGGTGGACAGCTGTACGCTCATCAGCTTGCCTTGTAAGGAGAGAGAAGACACGCATGAGACCGTGGGGTTTTAACACGAGAAGGCTCTCACCGATTATAAAAAACGCTAAATACATTTGACCGACTATCACTGAGCGAAGTGAAATGACCTGTCGCGCCACGTGCAGGTGATTTTATGCCAGTGCCAATTCACCAGTTACACTGCCACTCATTGTACAGCGAACTCTGCCAAACTTACAAGTGATTACTTTCAGTCCACTTGGTCATTATTGTGGAGGAACATCAGCTAGTGGATTTTAATAGAGACATGAGCTCTACGGCGACAGAACTGAATCCAAAATCGTATCTATCAACATCAAATACTACTAGCTCTAGCTTGCCCGAGAGTTCACCTTTGAAGGCTGTGTTGTCCAGCTTATCGATGGCCTCCATGGCATCCTCCATTCGCTCCATGTGAATAAAGGCGTAGTCCTTCACTATATCACATTCTACCACTGAGCCAAAGTCTTCAAACTTGGCCCGCAAAACCTCACTGGTGACCCCTTCACCAAGATTGCTGACATGGAGCTTTGTGGTGGACTTGGGCCTCCCTTTGCTCATCTCCACATTCATGCGCCAGCCATGCAGCTGGTGCTGGTGGAGGTTTTGAATGGCCTCCTCTGCTTCTGACATGTTGTTCATGTGTACAAAACCATAGTTTTTGACAATGTCACATTCAGAGACTTTGCCATACTTCTCGAACAGTTCACGCAGCTCCTCAGGTGTGGCGTTGCAGGCAAGGTTGCCAATAAAAATTTTCACCATGATGATGTTCTGTGTATCCTAGAGGAGTTAGAAAAATATGTTAATTACTACTGTAAAATCACAAACAATATGTAATGGTTACATAGAAACGGATGTTAGGGTCATCCCCACTGTACGTCAATGACTAATTAGATGGTACAAATGATAAATGCACTCTATTGCCAGTTTATTAGGTACAATTAGCTAAAACTAATGTGTTCTCATTTAACAGCCCTGCAACAAATCTGCCCTTCCTTAAGTTTTTAATGTCCAGTTTTTGCTCCAATGAGGGCTACTGTTTAGACTTTATTATGACTTTGGAGGCTGCCTTGTGTGGGCTGTTTTTTCTTTGCTCACCCCAATTACATAAATCAACAGAAAAGCAAAAGGGCAGAAGTTTAAAAGGGAATCTATGTAGTTTTAAGGATGAAATTTAAACTCAGAATTATAATATTTACAGTATTAATGATGTTGATGAGCATTTTCAGTTATCTGGGTCATGGTAAATCTAAGTGCTGAGTCATAGGCAACTAGACTTGTTTCAGTTTCTTGAAGAAATTAATGACACAATGATACAAACTCAGAAATATATTTTCCCCATAAGCAAATAGACTAGCTGTTCTCAAAGGAAAATAAGGTCCCAAAACTGTTTGAAGTTAGAGAGGTGGCAGGGTCCACCAAATATAAACAAAGTAAAACAATATTAAATTGTGTTGTCCTTTGAGGTCAATTTGTTTATTCAGTCATGAAAACGGAGTTTGAGAATTTAATATATTTTGGCATCGGTCATCTTTAACGATTAACGTGTCTTCGCAAAAACTACATAGTGCACCTTTAATTTAAAAACTGGAGCTGTAAAGTTTAATTAATGTCTTTTTAAAACTGTTTTAGCAGAATATGTTAATGTTCACGGAGGCTGTATTTGTTGCAAGCCCGTTTTGCAGTTTTACTGTAGGTTCCAGTTAACATAAAGGTACGAATTCAACATAATCTCCTCACAAAGATTAAGTGACGTTACAGGTTAAAAAACTGAACGGTGGTTTCACATTTTCCACTTTGTGACATTTGCTAACGTTTGGAGCTAGGTAAGTTAAACATATATATGCCTTCGTCAGCTGAGATACGGTACGAATTGGCTAGCCAGCCTGCTAATACTGACGTTCTCAGTGTTTTTTCGGTGTACGTGACATGATTTACGCACAGACTAGCTAGCTTGACGCTACAGTTTGAGCGGCTTGCTCATTATTTTTACACAACAGTACACTGGGTGTCGCCTGATGTTTCCATGTGTTCCATATGTGTAATGGCGTTTTAATGTTTGGCTAATGGAGGCGTATGAGGCTAACACATTAGCTAGTTATCATCGGTCGCCCGCTCTATCAGCCCATGTCCTTTCGGAGAACCTCTGGAACAATTCTTCAATGACAATGACGTATCGCCGACATCCGAAAATGCACTTCTCGCACGTTTCAACCTTAAAATAGCTCTAACCCACCTATGAAACGACGTAGGCCTCGATACCGATGAATGAAAAGTGAAATGGCGCTGTTGCACCCGTGATACCGCGATAGCCTCTTCTACTTCCTTATCCCGCTTCATCACTGCTACCAGATAATTCCTTACCGCCACCTACTGAGTGGAAGTAGGTACTGTAATCATACAGCACACCTACATGATATACTGTAGCCTACTTACTCTATAGCTTGGAAAAACTGACTCATGGCATTCAGTATGAACTTGAAATGTTTCAAGTTGTTCAGCTTGTGACATCGAAATCTAGATTTATAGAAATCAAAGGATGAGGATGTGGCTGCATAGTGAGAAATGGCTCCATTGACGCCATTTTCAAATACTAACTTAATCAATTGATTAATTGAATCAGGCTATTGATGGAACAAAAGCCTGATTATTACTAGGCTGAATTATTTAAATCTTCAAAGGTTTGTAGATTAAACTGTAGAATAAATTGAAACTAATAATTGTTCTATATTTCAGTTAATCAATGAGAAGTCAACCTAAAGTGAAACTGACCCAAAGTTAATTTGACAACACTTTTTGGTTAACACATTTTTTCTTTGTTAAAAACAGAAAATCCATTAGTCAGACAGGATCAGACAAAGCGTATTATACTGAGATGATGAGTAGAGCTGTGTCATTCTAGACATCAGCTCACTTTAGACCCTGAAGGAATGCATCTTATAATCTATGGCATGTTACAGGGATGCAGTCCAGCTCTGGACCTTGAAAAGTTCACAATTCGGTGTCTCTTCTATGAGGCTGCAGACATGTAAGACAAGAAAAATGTATTTGCTGAAAGTAGGAAAGATTTTTAATCTTGTGTCTATTGCCTCAAGTACACTTATAGGGTTCTTGTTTATTTTTTGTGAACTTGAACACAAATATTTTAGGGTATATATTATCCTGCATTCAAAACGTGCAAGGAAACATTTTTGTGATCAAGATATTCTAATGTATAATTAAAGCACTTAAAATATTACATAATCTGTTCAGAGGTGGAAAGTAAATATTATTTGCGTTAATCTGATATCATATGTACAGTAACTTGTTTAAGGAACATCATTACCATCATTAATTTCCGATGGTAATGCAACCACAAACATAGATTGCTGGTCACTTTAGTCTGACAAAAACTCTGAATCTTTGTTAGAAAAAAAACAAAATCAGCTTCAGCTTCAAAGAAAATTAAAATCTTTATTTCGCATATTACAACCCCTTAATATCATGAGCATACTGTATTGTTATATACATCAAATTTATACAGAATAACAAAATCATCTTAAAAAACACATAGATCTAGCTATATGCATATTATGCTTATCAAGTAGCCTATCTCTCAGGGAAAGGTGAGTGTTACTTTTACAGTTCCCTTTTCCATAAATACTATAAATATCATTACACACACAACTTGAATGTAGTGGAATTTCCATTTTAGTCGAACAAGCAGACGTACAATTTAATGTATTCAGTTTCTATGGCACCTCATGTAATCAAAAGTAAATTTAATCTACGTGTGAATTGAATGAATAAAAAGGGAGCTGAAGGATGGATATTGTGTCACAGGTTAAAGCTGTGTTTGGCACCAATGGATAACTGACAGCAATGAAAGGACCCCTCATATTCACAGACTTGCGCAGAGTTTCTCAGTTCTCTCAACATGGGGGCACATAACGTAAATGCAGCAATGCTAGCACCCTAACAATCTTCAAATACTTTTAAATGGGATTTTCAGAATTATATGTACTATACATTATAACAGTTACCTTGATACAGACTTTTGGAACATTCAAGCTGACAATCTAAATTTCACTGACATGTTGTTTTAATGTAGAGTTGAAGCCCTGTCTGCTTTCTATGCTAGCTTTCACCGGACAGGCAAATGTAGGTTATTCCACTTGTCCTCCTAAAAACTCAAAACATGACAGTGTATCTCTATCCATATTTTAATATAAATGAGTATCTACTACTGTACTGAGTAACACCACTGTACTGTAGTAGAATTTAAACACTATCTGTTTTTGACTTAGCATACAACAAACATACAGGATCACAGTAGTAACTCCACCATGATAACAATGCAGCATTACTGTGTTGAAAAGTACCCAAAAAACACAAAACCCCTGTTCATCTGTCTTGCAGGGTAACTCCACCAATTTGACTTGTTAAAATGTGACAAGTAGTATAACATCTTTAGTGGCTCCAGAGGACACAGGTGTAATCTGATAAATTGCCTCCAGTGAAGATCACTTGATGGCTAAGTTGCATTGTAGGTAATATAGGCACCAGGTTTTCAAAAGGGAGATGAATGCATGGAAGAAGAAAAGTGATATCTCCTTTGGGCTAAATCTATTTTGATGATTTGTTTTTAAACTGCCCATAAGTGTAATGTTAGACCATTGAACTGCTTTTCAAAATCTGGCGCCCACATTACCCACAATGCAGCTTAGCATTGTGGGTGACATCACTGGATGTAATTTATCAGATTACATACAGCTTCTTCTGTAAGCACAAAAAGACTGCATACATTTATTTATGTTTTTACATTTGCAGTATTAATGTCCCAAGACCTGTAAACTGGTCTTCATTTGGAAAACTGGTGGAGCTACCCTTTAAACTGCAGTTCCACCAATGGTCTAGATGCTGGCTCCAAAAGTGTCAGGCTCCCCTGAAATCCTTTGAAAAAGTCTTATATTCTACCACTTCCTCAATTGTGCATCTTTGTGGCAATCAAGACAGTTTTTATCCCTTTAAGCGGATATTAAAGTTTATTCATGTGATTGGTTGACAGGAGTCAGCTGCAGTGTTTTCAGCTTGATCATCCCTCCTCAGTTCCTCCCAGCTGTCCTCTCATTTGACTCAATGGTCAGAAACCTAAGTATGCTGTCACAGATGTTACGTCCATATTTCTACAGTCTGTGGTCCCTACTGACAGCAGTATATCTGTGGCTTCTCAATTAGCAGGAACAAAACTCTCTTCTGTGCTGCAGTGACACAGTGAATTGGGCCTGTAAGATGAACTGTTTTTAAATACTTTAATTAGCAAACCCAAGACGTAGAATCATACTTAGTAAAGTGGCAATTCTCTCTTACACATGCTGCCAAACAACTTACAGTTTGGGTCTGGACAGGCAATTGAATCAAATACGGACATTTGTCATTCACAGCAGAGAGTTGTTGTGATCAGTTGATGCTGGTGTCTTCTACAGCTTCACTCAAGGAGGATATTATTTCCATTACAAGGTTATAGTTTTAGATCTTCAACCTGCTCTTCAGAGTTTGAAGAAGTTGACCAATTGTCTCTTTCAGTAGCTGCTCTCATGTCCGGTCAGGATGTACAGGTTACTCAGTGCTGAGGGGTCATCTGTTGGTGTGCTCTGAAGGATGATGTCCCTGTGAAAAGCCGAGAAGAAAAGGGGGAAAATCTCACAGCTCGTCCTGGGAGCTTGAATCAAACACAACGTAAGAATGAATGATTTATTAGCTCAGTTGGTAGAGGTTGATTTGTTTGCTGCGTGTCACATCCCCCCCTACCCCCTATTCTGTTTCCTGGCATCTCTGAAGCTGTCCTATCAATAAAGCCATACAAAGGCCAAAAAATAAATACTTAGATGATTAGAAAAAAAATATTATGACTTATCTTATGCTCTACCCAGTTACTGGATTCTAAGGACATATGAATTAAAACTATTCTCGGAGCCCCGCTCACAAAGCTTTAATAGAAACCCCATATTGTTGGTTTGTAAAGCACATAATGGATTAGGCACAAAATCCATGTGACCTCTAAGATTAGCCTTGGAAGTTTCTGCTCACTGCCATCAGAGGAACTATTTATTGTCTTAATTTACTGTACTGTTAGTTTTTAATCTCTTTTTTGTTTTATTATGTAAGCTTATTTATAACCTTTATTTTACTCTGTACTGTACCAGTATTACCGCTATTAGTGCAATTGTTTCATCAGTGAATGATACTGATATTGTCAGACTCATGTTTACATACCTGTTTGTTCCCAAAACTCTGAATACTCGACTTTCATCTGTAATTTCTTGTGTTACCTGCACATAAAGATGAAATTCACCTTATTTATAAACATGCTGCATATATCAGTTTTACTGAATGGCAACATATGACATCAGATCATGTAGCTAATCACCTCATCTGAATGAAAGCTCTTCCCTTTAAGGCCATGCTTCCAGAAAGCCAGCACACTGTCCTGTAAGCAGACTGTGAGAAGATGTCGTGTCACTCAACTGTCAGCAGGCACATCAAGTCTCATTTACTCTGTTTTACATGTGATTGTTTCTACCTAGAGTTTCAACGAGGAAGTCAAAGACCATTTCGGAAGCCAGTTCCTTTGAAGGAAGCCCTCGGAGGTTCACAATCTTAACAGTTTCTGTCCAATGAGCATCGAGATTGAAACACAGCATATTATGAATCAGTATGAAAAACAGCTGGAAGATTTAGACCATGTGTTGAGATGGAAGTAACTTACTTTCTAACGCGATGAGAACAGTGTCTCTGTCCAGTTGGGTTACCTGCGCTGCCCTGAGCGCTCCGCTATCTGAGCGACAGAGAGGAGGGTTAAGTGGAAGCCTTGAGTGGAGTTTACAAACAGGAAGTAGAAACACAGCAGTCCAACCTACCTGGTGCTGAAATAGGTGGGCTGTTAAGCTCTATAATATCAAACTTGAGCTGTTGGCTGATTGAGCATTTCCCGTTACTACAGTCTCTCACCCCAACACACAGCTGGGGAAACTCATCTGTCACCAACACCAGCAGCTCAAATATTGGTAGGGGGTCTGGTAGCTTGATCGCTATGTGCTGCAAGTCAAACAGATGGCACAACAGAGAGAAAAAGTATTCACTAGGAATTATTTCTGAAACAATTTAGCAAAAACACACCGCCTAAAACTACTAGGATCTCTTTTAGGTGTATGAGTCTTTTTCACCAGACTCTCAATGTGAAATGATCCAACACAACCACACAAGCTTGTGCTACAATATGTGCCTGAATGAAAATGGCCCAAAAATCTCCATCATAAATCCATAATTTCAATCCAGATTTTTCTCTAACAAACAAAGAAAAGCACCCCAAAATCACAAAAATATCTGAAGCAGATAAAACTGACCTGACCAGAGGGATGTCTTAAAAAGCTGGCTCAATTAAAGAGGGCTTATTGACATTTGTGAGATCAAACCAGTAAAAGAGAAAAATCAAACATTATTTTTTTGATTGTTTGACAGCAATTATGTTCTTGAGAACAAATAAATACACCCACACCTCCACACATTTTGTTTGAGGGCAGCCAAAGTGCGCACTTAACACTGCATGCTGTCAGCCTCTCTGCTCTGCATGGATGTGTAATTCAGCACCGCCCTCAGTAGAGACATACTGACCAGCAGCTCTTACCAGACAGAGCAGAAAGAGGAGACAGCGATGTAACATAGTCGTACGTTTTCAACCACACCTTGTGCTGTTATTGGGTAGGGGCTACACACCACTGTCCAAAGGTTGACACCCAGAAATGTCTCTATTGAGTCTATACTGAGACATCAAGCACACATTCAAAGAAAAAAAAAGTGATGTCTGAGGAATAAACTGAGGTTTCCAGCCACAGAGCAGCACACATGAACATACACCAATCAGCCACTACATTAAAACTGGAAGACATATTGTGTCTGTCCTCAGCTTTGACCAGTTGAGACACTGACACTTCTAAAGGGTGACCTGTGCTGTCTGGGATATTGTCGGTAAACCCTTTAGGTTTCTCTGGGTTGGGTGGTGGGGCCTCCATGAACTGGATTTTTCCCACCACGTCCCGCAGACGCTCTATCGGATTGAGATTTGGGGAATTTGGGGGCTAAGTCGGCACCTTCAGGTCTTTGTTTTGTCAGGCCATTTCTGAACGTGTGGCAGGGTGCACTCTCCAGCTGATGGCTATAACTGCTCTCTCCTGTCATGTGAATATTATGATTCTTCTTAGACCGTGGTTTCTGGTTTTGATGGACTGATTTCTCTGTCTGTTTAATGATTTTATTAAAGCAGAACAAAAGAACTGTTTGAGGATGTGTCAATGTTGCGTGCAGAAGGTGCAGCCCAATTTCAAAATGTGATAAATGTGACATTTACAGCAAATTGACTCCTAGTGCAGCAGTGAGGAGCAACTGTGCCTGTGAACTAATCTGACCAGGAGGAAAGGATGTGATTGTTTGTGTGTATTTGCGGTTAATTATTTTAAAATTTCTTGATGACACTTCCTAAATATACAGTGGTATTACCACACATATCAAATATGTTCAGTTGTTCTTCAGTCAATATGTTTCAGTCAGAACAGTTTTTACTGTTTATGACACTGCTCTGCCAACGGGAAACAATCTGCTTATTCTGATTAACACTGCATTTCTTAAACCTTTGTTTCTGGTTTCTGTCCTCACAAGCTGAAGGCTGTGTCGCTCTCGTAATCTCTAAAGCTGCTCGTCCTCCTCCCACTCAGGCTCCCTTCTGATGGACCGCAGCCCTATGGGACCATCTTCGTCCATCTTCTTTAATTATTAATTTCTATATTTATTTTCTGCCGATTTTTGTAATTGGGGTGAACAAAGATAGAAAAAACAGCCCACACATGGCAGCAGCCAAAGTCATAATAAAGTCTGAACAGTAGCCCTCATTGGAGTAAAAGCTGGAAATTATAACCTTTAGGAAGGAAGGATCTGTTGCAGAGCCACTGAGAGAATTATAATATATTATAATAATAATACTTTTGGGTTGGTGTACTTCATGAACTGGCAATAGAATGTATTTATCATTTTAACATTGTAAAAATTACATTTCTCAGTTTGAATTTCTTCTCAGAAACTACATAGTGCCCCTTTAACACAAACTCAGAAAACAATAGAAATATATAAAGCGCTCACGGAAGACAATTTAAAGTGTATCATGTCTGTACAAACCTTCAAATGCATGAACTTCTGCAGAGGCTCATACCACAATAGCAGAACCAGGCCAGTTGGAACTGCCCCACATAGAAACGTACTGTCTGTGTATGGGTTCCTGGCTGGGAGACAGAAGACAGGTGGCTGTAGTTGTTGTTGTTACTGAATAATCGTCCAAAGCATGGAGAGTAAAATCTGCATCACTTACCTACACTACACCTCCTACAGCCTTTAGTGTCAGGAATTTTCACAGATATGGCAAACTTTCTGTGGATTGAGCAAGAACACACAGTTCAGTAAGAGGACCTTTAATACTAACAACATAGCCATTTAAAGGCACACTTTGTGTAAATAAAATATTTTGCTGTGGTGCCACCCAGTGGTAAAATCAAGAATGACAGTATTATTATAACAGCACCCTTGTACCACTTCTCCACCTCCCTGTAACTAATGTCCTGTCCTACCGGGGGTTGATCCTCTCAGTGAAGCGGTTGGTGCTGAGTGACAGACTGCTGTGTTTCTTCTGCACGTGTCCTCTCTGTTCAAACAGAGCTGTCAGACTGTGGGAATAAAGCTGCGAGGACTTCCCTGCAGGATGGACACTTTGTCAGAGCAGCAGACAACATACAGCACTCTGTGTTCTCTGACAGAACCAACATGTGGACAGATGTGTTACCTGATACAGACATCAGCACATTGTTCATAACGTACAGCCAAGTGCACCGCTGAGGGAGCATCTGTGGGAAGACAGAACAGTCGGTCAACATCGCACAATTCCTTTGAGTTTACATTTACCTTGTGCTGTCATGTAACTAAACACATCTGCAGACCTAAATTAGTCTTCAGGTTTTTTCTAAGGGGATTCTCTAGTTTGGGTGATTTGTTTGATCCAGAAAGCATCCAGAGGTTTTCAGTTGTTCTTCTCTGACATTATGCCAGATCTAGAGCCTCCTCACCCCAAGTCCTACAGCAAAATCAGCATCTTCATGTGGGTTATTTTGCACATGGGTAAATGAGCTGAAAATAGACGACTGACTTTGAACTGTGTGGCGCTAATTTGTTTCTCCATTACCAGTAATAGTGCGCCAAGTTGTAACAAACCTTGACCAAGATGGACCACATCCGGACTGGGGTCAAAGCTGCTCAACCAGCATCGAAGTTGTTGCGATGACATCGCCTGATGACTTTTATTGTGTCACATTTTCCCTTTGGAGTGCATTTTGTTGTTACAAAACAATGGTAAATGCATGGATCTGTGCTTTTCTTACCTTCTCTAGTGTATCTTCATGAAGTTCATTAAGGTTCAGTGTGTAGATACCCTCCTCTGCCCCGAGAATAAGGTACTGATCTAAGTAGGAAAAGTTTTCATTAAAGGGGTTAAAGCAGTATTATGCCTGTATCATTACACATAGAGACCATTATGCTGTCTTGACTCTCCTTTGAAGCAAAAACCAAAACCATTAGAGTTTAAAGGTGTCATTTGTAGGAAAAAAAAAAAAAAAAAGATGGCTGGATTTCGAAGGTAGCTTCAAAAATAAATATTATTATATATTAAAAATAAACATAAACATAAACCTGAAACAGATTACGGTTGTATGTTTCTGTTAAGTAAGGAAAATAGGAGTAAAATGTTTTCCTCTCTTCTTCCCTTTATTTTGTTAACTTTCTAGACTAAGTAGCAGACTCACGGCTTTTACAGCTTTTCTTTAATACAGCACTAAGACGTCTTTGACATCAACACTGTTGAAAGTGTTAGCTAATTATAAAAAATATTTAACGTTCAACTTCAAAATCCTGGCCATATTTTACAAATGCTCCCTTTAAGGACATGAAGAGACATTGCTGTCTTACCTCTGGTCTTGGGTAAAATCCAGGTGACAGCACAGTGGATTTTAAGAGGACAACCGTTGAAGACCTTGGAGAAGCAGGCTCCCATCTACAGAACCAGCACAGAAACTGAATCACTGACTATCTGACATGGCAGTAGAGGCCCTTCAATTTTAGAGTGATATCATCATAACAAAAGCAGCATGAATGGCTTGTAAAATATTAAGTTACACTAGACTTCTTTGCACAATGATGACTCCAAATACCAGCAAGCGGCAACTGGATGTTGAGGTTTACAAAGACCAAACATATACAGTAAGTCTGAATGTTGTTTTTAAGCTTAATTTGATGGAATGGTGAAGCACTAAAAAACATGAGCTGGATTTTCACATAAAAACTGTTCCTGTGCAGCTTGTATCATGCCATGCAGGGAAGCCTTCTTGTTAAGACATCAGGGTATGGCTACTGGTGAGCTTTTATTGTAGGTCTCATGCTGTTAGAATTCACACTTACATGGACTTGAGGGGTAGGAGGGAGTCCATGACAATCAGCCCTCTAGAAATGTCAAAGGTTACACATAACAAAACAAAGGGGATGATAAAAACTGTACATGAGATGCATTACAAATCAACATCTTTTTTTTTTGGCTGAATGATTTGTTGTCTTCCAGACAGACATTGTTCATTAGGACGTTATTAGGTTAGAAAATCACACAAGGTCTTTGATGATGGTTGATCCTATGAGAGACAGATGTTTAGGTGTGAACTCACAGAGTCCTCAGTCTTTTTCCTCAGTGTGCTCCACTCGGGGGATAGTGGCGTCTCTCTTTTAGGAGAAGAGACAGTGGTAGCCTTCCTCTTCTCTGCTATTACAGCATCCCCAATAGGCAGACATGGATCACTGCAGCGCTGTCTGATGTCCTGTGTGGCTGAGCACCTGGCCAGCACTGTCCAACACAGGAGACACAGTGATAGAGAGGGACATGTTTCAGTCCTCACTCACAAATAAAACCTTTGTGGGTCTTGGGAGCTTCAGGTATCATAAACCTTTGATAAAGTCCAATAAATATCCTCATCTAGCGAACCACAAAGCTGTTTTAAATTTACTCAAACACTGACGTGTTGTCGATAAAAACTTGAGCTCTGATGAAATGTTCTGTGTGTTGTACCTGTAGTGGAGGTGGAGTCAGCAGTGATGGCCGCATCATGGCCTAGTGTACAGCTTGGTCTGAGTGTCAGGTCTCTCTCCTCAGTGTTAGGAGTTAAAGAGCTGAAGGCTGGCAGGGAGGCTGTTGATGGGCTGTACAAACCACTCTTCATACCTCCCTGAAAATCACCCAAAGACGAATTAATCGCTCTGGAGGGCTAATGGGGTGACATTGTATATGTAATCTCAACTTGTGTGCCAGTTGCATATTGAACGTCCAGCAGATCCAGATTCGCACTTTCGTTAATTGTGACACGACGGCAACATTTTCGTTCATTTCATAGGAAATAGGCTGGTGGAGTGAGTACAATTTCATGTGGATCCAAATATAATGGATCTTGCAGGCGTATTTATGTTTTATTTGATATTGGATGAGGCATAATTGAATTAATGGGGACTGTTGGGGCCTTGGTGGATTTACACACTGTACTGAGTGCCACTCTAGTTTAAGTCAGCACTAAACCTATTTATACACTATATGTGATTGCGTAATTTTTATTTAGGACACCTACCACTGAACAAAACTTCTATAGTTCAATTTCTACAAGGGCCTGACATGTCATTGAGTCTTGGACTGAAATATTTGAGGCTGTACATCATTTACTCAGTCTTTGACATAACAATGAACTACTGATAAAGACAGACGGTTGTATTTTACGCGCTGTCCCTGCACACATGTGCATGTTAATGTTGAGATACACACATGGTTTCTGTTGCTGGAGGATCACTGCAGGTACTGTTGTCGACATTTTCCTCGTTAAGGACGTATTTCTCCCCTCAGTGTATTTTTTCATATGCAATCAAACAGAGCTGTTGATGGGACAGATGATGGTGAAACGGCAGGGCAGGGGGTCCAGCAGTCGAGGTTCACATCCCTGTCCCTCAGTGAAGACAAGTTTTGCTGTTTAAAATGTGCCAAGGCCCAGATGGACTTACGATAAAGGAACAACAGGGAAAATGCACAATTTTGAGTTTCCAATAAATTTAATGTTGTATTGTTGAATTTGTGCTTAAATAAATCAGTCAATTCTATCAAGTCTTCCTGCTGGCATTTTAAAGTATAATTATTGCTTATTTTTTCAGGCGCATACTTTCTCCAACCTTGGGTAGAATCAGCGCATAGTATGCAACTGGAACACAGTTTCAGTTTATGATTGTAAGGTTACCACTCACATCAGCAGATGGCGCCCTCTTAATGGTTAAACTCCTGAAAGACAAAAGGCGCAACAGTGTTCTGAACCACCTCCAACAATCTTAGAATGGAGTCATCTGATGAGAACTACAAGCATCATGACAACAAGCTGGACAACAAAGGCAGATGCTGGAGATGCTGAGGGCAGGGTAACAGCAGCACATAAAACACTTATCTTGAGGCAACACCACAAAAAAAAGCAGACAAAAAGCCCAAAAAGCTGAAAACCAGTGGGTTGGTGCTGAATCACATCCACATCCAGTTCATGAAGAACTACAGCAGCACTTTGGGGTTTGGAATGAGTGAACACAAACCCACTGATTCTGTCGAAGATGTTTGGCATTAGCTGATATACACATCATAAAATCAATCATCACAAGCAGTTTATTTCAGGTGAATTCATGTGGGAGGGGGGGACACTGCTGTTAGGAAAGGCTGGAGTTGATGGACGTGGCCTACCTCAGCTGCAGAGCTTGCTCCACACATTCCAACAGGCTCCTGCAACAGGAAGACCTGGTGTTTATCTGACTACAGGCCTGAATGGCCCAGAACAATAGGAGGGAAGGAACCAGAGGTTTGTCAGGCCTGATGCTAGAGCTGATGTTTGGACTGAGGCTCATAGTGCTGATAGTGGGTGTCAATTTAAAGGATCATTCCAGTTTATTACAGTTTATAACTCAGATTGGATTCTCTCAGTTTTGGACATCATTCCTACATCATTACTATTTTTGATAATAATTAAATAAAGATTCACTAGTAGGGATTGGGTAAGGGATGCACCACGTCTATTCAAAAGTAACTAAAGGCATACTTTAATGTTAATGTTCCCACCCAACTTTACACACCTGTCGATCCACGGGTGTGCAAAAGTTTTACTCTGTGAGTGTAAATGTTCCTTAATGTGTTTGCAAAAAAGTCAAAGACGGCCAGCCCCTGAAGATAAAGCTGAAAATAAAGTGAATCACACACCTTAAATTTAATTAAATTAATTGAATATGGCACTATCTGTCACCACTTTCCTTCAATCAATGCAAATATACAACAAGAAATGACAAATCAAAGCCAGTGCTTATAATTATAAAACTAAGAAGAAGAAACTAATCACTTCACCCTTCAGTTTCCACCAAAATTGAAATCATAACTGTCCTGATGAATATGCTAGATCACTTCACAGTCCTGTGTTTGTTGATTTTCCTTTTAATAACAAATACCTCATTCTGATATATTATTTATTAAATAACAAATTTTATTTTACCAACTTACTTAGCTTCTCCACAATCATTCCATGTATCCCTGTGGCGTCTACAGAAGTACTCACTCACTGGTACTCAGTGAGGCTCATGTAGCTCTGGTTTAGATCATCTAGTGTGTATTGAGTTGTAATAAAGCCGAATGATCCTTTTCATGCTAAAACTATTATAAGCTGCATAAATATTGTCAATATAATTGACTACTTGTGCTACTACTGTTACCAGTAATCTGACCCTGCTGCCACTATAGTCATTATTGCTGTTATCACTACTATTCTCATTCACTATACTGTTGCTGCTATTACTACTCCTACTGTTAATTACACACAGTCAGCCCTTTAATCCAGTCTAACTATAAAGGATCCATGCAGGTCAGACAAAGATATCCTATTCTTTTAAACACCCACATTCTGCCATTAAAGATTCACTCTCTGGTTGTGTTATAGTGCCCCCAGAGCCACAGACAATTTGGCAATATTGATGTTGGAACTGCAGGTCACATGACACCCATAGTCATCACATGACACAAAAAAAGGCTCTTTAACACTGTCTTGTTGTTGCCAACACCAAATTAAAACTAATTCCAGGTGTTGATAAAGTCTGAAACAGCATGAACAGCATATTGATTTACTGATAAAACATGGAAGCATTAAGAACTTTCTTGGCAAATGTGACTAGTGAATCCACACAGTATCCAAATGACTTTAAAGGAGCACTCTGCAGATTTAGCACTGCACTTCCATAACACTGTAGCTCACTGGAATGACTGGAATGAAATCAAAGCAACAGAACTAGATATGTCCTTTCATCATGTATTCATCTTCCCTATCGAAAGATGTCTCCTACATTACCCATAGTTTGTTTGGATATTCAGTGTGTTACGACGCTAGTAGCTAATGTAATCTGAGGCCCCAAAGGGCGGGGTACAAAGGTCTGGTGAGATCTCCTCTTTTTAACTCTGCTTGTAGCATTCAGACTGAACTGAGGCTGACTCAGATGACATCACACAGCTTCCTCTGGAGACACTGCAGACATCTTTTTCCACATATCCAATCACACTCCCCTGGAGTTCACACGCTGATGTGGAAAATCATACCACATCCCTGCTCAGTTCACTGTTGGACATCAACACATCTCACAATCAGGGAGGTAATCTTTGGATTTGGGAGCACTATTGACCACTAGAGGCTATTATAGACAGGAGAGTGGTTTTTGAGATGTTTTTCCATTGTTGTCCTCAGGTACTGATCACTTAAAGGGGGCATCCTGTGTGGCTGTGACATGTCAACAGAGATAAACCATGATATTCCCAATTCTGAATGTAGCTAAAGACAGAACAGAGAAGTCTTACGGTGAGTTGTCTTCATCTCCAGACAGACTCCAGTCATCATCATAAGAGCCTTGCTGAAAGGGGAACAAAAACACAGCCTTTGCTTATATCCATGTATGCCATCAGAATACAGCACTGTCATAAAATGTCAAACAGAAAAAGTGCATTACCATATCAGGATAAGGCTCTGTGACTTTCCTCAGTGGAGGCCCAAACTTCACTTGGTCAACTGCAAAGATAATGTGGGAGGAAGAAATTGAGTGCTGTGTAGTATTTTCACAGAACTGTGGCTTTCATCAGTAGAGAGACAGTGAAGTGCAGGCCCATGTGCTCAAATACAATTCAGACAAGTTCACACTATTAATGAGCACTTACTCTCAAGTGCATCGATTGGCCTTTAGCGGGAGCTAGACAGGAAGCACTCTGCAACCACACATCACCTGCTATGTCAATATTGAGCTCGCACTATATTAGATTAGCCTCTACAGCCCTCACACACAGCAGCTGAGCACAGCATGGCAATGGTGCAAAGAGGAAATACAGTGACATGTTTAATGTGAGTATGTTTCCACTCAACGCACTCAGAGGGTTTGCTGCCACAGCCTGACTTCTTCTGGTATGACCAGTAGCTTGAGGCTAATGTTAGCTATTGCTCACAAAAGACCTAACCATCTCACTGGTAACAAGGATAGCATAGTGTTCGCACTGATCAGGCCCACAGGTCAGCCCAACACTTTAATTTTTGAGGCTTAGGAAAAAAAATTGAAAAACAGAATTTGTGCAATACAGTTCCAAGCTCTGTTACAGAAGTATATGTCCATAAACTACGTGTCCCAGAATGCATTCCAATGTTGTTATCCATACACTGAAGGCATCTAGCCACTAGATGTCAATATATACTTGATAGCGTTTCACTAGCAGGCAACAAATATTGTACAGTGGTCAAATGTTTACATCCATTACCATCATGGTATTCATCAGTTCCAATGATTTCTACAGCTCTAACTAGTTGAAGTTTGGTTTAGTAATGAATTTAATGGGTCTTCTGAAAATATGGCCAAATCTGCTGCATAAAAAAT
Organism: Acanthopagrus latus; assembly: GCF_904848185.1. NCBI lineage: Eukaryota > Metazoa > Chordata > Actinopteri > Spariformes > Sparidae > Acanthopagrus > Acanthopagrus latus. Next base: position 12,803,812 of record NC_051048.1, read on the forward strand.
ATACATACAGTAATTCTAATATTTGTTTAAATGGCACTTTGCCATTTTCAACTCAGTTAGTTGCTTTTGATAGCAATCCACAAGCTTCTGGTAGTTGTCTGGGTGAATTTTTAACCACTCCTCAAGTCAGGACTTTGGGAAGGCCATCCAAAAAGCTCAATTCTAGCTTGATTTATTCATTCCAGCAAACTTCAGTCAAGCTTTAAGGTTCAAGGGCTTCTTTCTTGCACGGCAGCTCATGTTGATGTAAAACACACGACTGTGGACACTGACACCTGTTTACCAGTAGCTATTAATTCTTCACAGACTTGCTTTTTGGTGGTTTTTGGTTGACTCTTGACAGTCCTGACCAGATTTCTCTCAGCAGCAGGTGATGGTTTGTGTTTTCTTCCTCATCGTGTCAGTGACAAAGCTGTGCCATGCACTTTAAACTTTATACTCAAGTGTTTGTGCAATAATGTGCTCTTTCAGATCAATGCTGAGCTTCTTAGACTTTGCCACTGAAGCATTTGTGGCTGAGTCTACAGCAATGGGTGTATCAAACAAGCCCTATCAAAATGGGCCCAGAAAAGTCACCAGCTGTTATCAGTCAGAATCACTCAGAGGAAGTTAAGAGGCCATGCTACAAAGACAATTAACACATCTTTCTATAATCACCTCAATTGATCAATCAAGTTGCTGTACGTATATTTTTGGGCCAGTATATTTGGTCACATTGCCAGAAGACCTATAGTAAAATAATTACTGAACCAAGGGTTAGGGTTAGGCGTTTTTTGTGACAAAGTAGTTTGTGTTCCTCTCATTACAGTACAGAAACAATTTGAGTTGGAAGTGGATTTAAACTATTGACCAAGCCTACATATGCAAAAAAATATAAAAATATTATAGCCAGAGTCCCATCAACATTTTAATAGCACATCATGTATATACAGTATATATGCTCCCCAGAGGATTGAACACTCCATGCATTTTCCTCTCGCAACCACCATCAAAATAGGTCAAAATATAAAGTGAGAATATAAGTTGTAAGTAGACTGCCATTAAAAGCCTCTGAACCAAGAGTGTGAACTCTCCTTTCTAATGACAGTTCAGGGAGGGTTATGTCTGATCATTTTGGTGTCCTGGTTTTCGTCAAAAGAGAATCCAACAATCACAGCCAAATGTGCATTGCTAAGAAAGCATGCAGGGCTTCATCGTTTCTCTCAGGCTCACTTTTTTCCCTCTTCACACAACTGTCGGTGTCACTTTTTGTGTTGCAACACACAAAAGCAAGCCTTTGGGGAGAGACTGTCATGACATGCCCTCTGAACAGGTATAAACACTTTTGCTTTTATAACATGTCTCATGGTTGATTTAATGCACACCTAAGAATTAAGTATTTCATAGCAACACAATAATTTGTTAACAGCACTGCTGGTTGCTTCTGGGCATGTACTTCTAATGTTGTAAAAGGTTTCTTATAAAAACTTTTACTTTCTTAAGAGGATATTTCAAAGTACAGGTAGAGATTCATTTTCAGTTTACATCTGCAGGCTAGCTTTCAGAAGTATTCAACTTTGGTTGATGATGCGACTGACAATGTGTCCTGTGACCACAGAGAACCTAAGCTATTGGCTGACAGTTTGACATTGAAGCCGAGGATGGGGAAACTAGTGAACCAGAAAAGCAGAAGTTGCCGTCTAGTTTCGGCTCAGTTAGTTGTCTCCGCTGATTTGACTTCGATCAACACTTTGAAATACTGCTACAAGAAGTGTGGAGTTACTTTCTTTGCTGTTGAATCAGAATATGAGTATGTGTTACAGTCAACACGGAAGCATGTGTTGACTTAACAAATAACTGCTTAATAATCATTTCTCCATCTTCGCTGCAGTCAGTGGTTTCACTTCAGGGTAAAAATCAACTTGAAATTTAATCACACTGAACACGACGTGTCCTTTTTTGGTCAGAGATCCAGTGTTGTTGCACGGTTAAGCAGTTGGTGACAACTGATTTGAAAGCTCTGTGGTGTATAACAAAGCAGCTTCCCCAGCCTCTTTGCTAGTGCTCTGTGTTGTCAGTGTGTTGACGCCTTGTTGTAACATTACCATTTCTGCATTTCCTGTCCCCTAATAGCAACAATTAGCTTCCTCCTCTCGGTTACACATGAGTAAAGCCATTGAAATAAAACGTATATATTGTATTCTTAATTTTCAGTGTGTTCTAGATGTATGGCCTAGTGTCATTAGAAATCTTTCAGCTTTGTGGAGAGCAATGTTGTCAGCTGGTCCACCACTTTGGTCCAAACTGAAACTCATCTCAGCTGAACTAAAACAAATAACTGCATACCTATGCAATTTTGTACAGGCTTCTGGTGAACCACTATAGGACCTTATTTTAGAAAAAATATGCACAGTAGTTGATGGCGAGAGACCAATGACTGAATTGAATTACAGATATGATGTTTATCAACTTAAAAGATAAGCTGAAGTTTGTCTACAAACTGCTGTAGTGTAAGACGTTATTATAAAGCCTTCACAGTCATTCGTTCTGAAAGTGGCATCTCATCTAACGTTCAATGAAACCCTTAACTGAAAGCTTGTAGAGCCAGTGATATGGATTATCTAGCTCTAAAAATTGACAAATTCTCCTTTCATCTAACTGTTGCTGTCAATATGGCCACATTTAGAGGTTTGTTTTAAACTTTCCTCATACTATTTCTGTGCTAAAAACACCATGTTGGTGTTGGTGACATATATAGAGTGGTGTAGCGATTAAATATTTTTAGAGGCTGACCTCATCGCCGTGGTTCCATCAACGAAAAGTGTATGGGACTTTTGAATTGGACAGCAAATAATCTCTGTGACAAAACACAAGTTTATGATATTTATGTGCTTTGTTCAGCAAGATAATCTTCATAGATGATTGGTTATAAATTAACTACATCACGGTCACATGATTTAAACGTCACCACCACTAAGCGTTTTACTACACCATTACTATACAGGTTTTCTATAAAGTGATCTATGTATGGGTCAGATTATCTGCAACAGTCCAAAGGATGTGACTTCCACTCTGCTAACAGAGAGCAACAGTAACTGATGTTAATTACATATGGAGTCCACTAACTAACAACCAACTCCCAGCAAAACACAGGAGTAACACAGAGCCCCTTTTTATCTTGTATCATCCACAGATATTATTTCAGACGTTTCACTGAAAATCCATTAAAAAAAACCCTGACTTTGAGGCGAGGGAACCAGAAATGAAAAATTGCTGACTTACGTCTTGCTGCTCACTCCTGCAGCGCTCTGTTGTGACAGATGATGCAGTTCACTAAGCAGTTTCACACAAATCTAAATGGCATTTTAACCTCTTTACAACAAAATCCTCAATTTGCAAATGATCTTTTAAATTGAAAAGCAATGTATATGTGATTCATGGCACAATTCAAACTGGGTCAAAAAATGTCGCTCGCCATTGACTTCGGTACAAATCTTTTTAGATATAAGGTCCTATGGGGCAGGATTTTGCAGGCTCAAATGAAAGGTTCTCCAGTTATTGGATGGGCTGCCATGGAATTTGGTACAGATGTTCATGGTACCCAGAGAATTAAGCTCTATGACTTGGTGATCCACAGACTCTCCTCAAGTACCACCAGCAGGTCTAAGTTTTCAATTACCTTGAGAAGTATCTTAAAGTCCACCATTTAAATTGTGTGTACAGCTCTTGGGGATTGCGTATGTGAAAAAGAGGAAGCTGCATGTTGTCTGTTAAATTAACTCCAGTGATGTCACTCAGTGGCTACGTTGCATCATGGGTAATGTAGGCACTGATTTTGGTCATTTCTAAACGGACCATAATGAGCCCAACAGTGGTATATAAGTGTAATGTTAGACCAGTAGACTGCTTTTTAAAACCTGGTGCATACATTACCCACAATGCAACTTGGAGACTTTTCATCAGATCACATGCAGTTTCCTCTGGAGGCTTAATTCTACTTTTTTCTATATGCAGCAGTACTCCCCAACACGTAAACACACGTTAATGTGGTAAACCGTTGGGACATCTGTTCATTGTCACCAGCCTTGCAGTAGCTTTAGTAACAGCAGCAGCGGTTTGAGCCTTCAAGCAAATGCTAGTCAACTGCGGTGCAGGTGTTGAATGTGTTTGTGGCTTGTGTGTCTACCACAAGCACAGAGCGTGTAAGGGAAGCTGAGGTCAGCATCACGTTGATTCATGATATGGCACTGGGCAGAGTGTGAAGCCAGACTATCACACTGGAAACACTGACGCTACAAGAAGCCTACTGACAGTGCTGCAGTATGAAGTCACTCCGGCCAGTGCATAGAAGCACCACTGTCTGTCACACACCACTGGCATGTTCTCAGTGCCATCCTCTGACGCAGCCTCCTGCCCACATGTATGGACGGGTTACAGGACGAGGGCAGCCATCAACGGGCTGACTGAGAGGCTTTTGTCCTCATTCATATTCTGGAGATTACAGCACTGAATACTGGCACTCATAGTAGACAATGAAGCCACTCTTCAGCAAGGACAACCAACATACAGTATATTTAGACATGCATGCTTACAGTCACAGGCACAGATACCAAATGCGCTCGCATACAGTGATTGTCAGAAACAATCCATATTACTGTGAAATAGTTAAGAAACAAACAGATGATATATTCACTGGAATGAAAAGCTGGACATTGGTTTGCATCATATACTCCTTAAAATGGTCATATTTTTCGGTCATATATAAATCATGGTGCTGAGCAATAATAAAGCTGATGGGAAGGATTTGCAGGGAATTCATCATAAACCAAAGTATTGGACACATTCAGAATTTGACCTGATTATGTTGTTAGCATTAACCATCCTTTGGTGGGGCATATCAATGTCTCTACAACATTTTATGGCACACCGTCGAATAGTTGTTGAGATACCTCAGTCTGGACCAACACCATGGAAAAACCGCCCGACAAACCGAGCCATATCACTAGCTTGGGTAAAAATACACCCACCAATACATTTGAGAGTTCACTAATCACGTTTGTTTAATCCATACACAAACAGAAATGTAAAAATGACAGAGTGTGGTTTTAGAGGGAGTTATGTGCTGGAACTATTTCTTGACAAACAGCTCATCCCTTTGTCCTGTACTTTTGTGGCTCATCACTGGCTAGAACTCAGATTGCCAAATGCAGGCAGTGAGCACAGCAGCTTTTAGTTTTTGTCTCTGTACAGACACAATGGTACCAAACTTGCCAACCACATTGTGCCGACAAGAATTTAGGAAATGGTAGCTATTGTCTGCCAAGAGAGAGTTACAGCATGGAACTCCCCCTGAAACCATAAGCTTGTATCATTTCTGTTTGTGTGAGGGCAGAAAGCAAATAAGTGAAATTATCCTTTTGAAGCAATACTCCAAAATGTTCAAGTATGCTTATCTATGGTCTACTCAGCAGCCAGCCAATATACAGTAAGTTTCACATCTGTGTGAGCTTAAAGGCATGTTCAGCCTCACAGAAAGCCTGGAAAAATCCACCCACCAACAACTGAAAATTTCCCAAACTGTCAGATTGTTCCTTCAAAGTCTGTGTGTGTGTGTGTGTGTGTGTGTGTGTGTGTGTGTGTGTGTGTGGGTGTGTGTGTGTGGGTGTGGGTGTGTGCTCACATTGTTCTTCAGACAGCGTCCTCTCTACCGGCAGGTGTTTCCCTGCTGACTGAATCTTGTCCGGAGCCACTTCCCCAACCTGTCAACACATCACATTAACATGACACACCAGCAAAAACACTGAGTCTGACGTTGCATGTCTTTCTGTGTTGGCAGTCAGTGTTTTTTTTGTTTTTTTTTTCAGAAGTCACAACCTAATGAAACTACTTTTCATTATGGATGTAATGGTAAACATCATCTGTTGGCCTGCGTGTAAGCTTATGTCCCTTCCTGGCGGTACCGACCTCCAGCTCATTGTCGTCCATGCTGTATGTGTGGCTGTTGTGGAGCTCAGGGTTGTTGGCCATGTCCAGCAGCTCAATGATCAGGTTACGGGTCAGCAACTGTGTCACAAATGGATGCTGAAGAAACAAGGTAGAGGTCAAGACCTTGAACTAGAATAGAAATCTATGTTGATCTCAGATAAATCACTTGTCTTGTCTGCTTCTTCTGATAGCACTTCTCTGTTCACACCTTACACACAACAGTCACCTGGGTTACTTTGATTTGACCAAGTTATTACTGAGCAGAAGTGGTGCGATATTTGCAGCAGACTGTGTCAGAGGTGACGGATGAGAAATAATGTGTATGAATGTGAAGCTCTTCTTTCTCTTTGATGACAGAGAATCAAAACTTATCTGGATACCTAGGGGTTAAAAATAGAACTTATTACATTAGTGAATAGTGCTTGTATGATAGTGTCTTCATGAAGACAGATGAATGGTCAGCTACCATTCATTAATGACAAGCTATTAAGTGGAAGTTAACCTGCAGCAGTGTCTCAGCCGAGGGCCTTTTACGAGGGTTTTTAATGAGAGCCATCTTCACGAAGCTCTGGAAAGCCGCAGACCTGCAGAGAGAAAAAGGAAGGGGGAGAATGTTATTGAGTCATATATCAAGATGATGATGATGACAAGATTGAAGGGAGAAGACTTTTAGAATATTTTAAAGGAAGGCAGACAGTTCAGCTCACCACTTGGCTTTATCCTTTAGTCTTGGAGGCTGGAAGTTGCTCTTGGACATCAACATCAGCGCTCTGAAATATTGTTTTAAATGTCACCGGGCTGGAGAATGTCTGAATTGTTTACATGCAGTGACTGCCAATAAAATACAATAGAATACACAGCAGGCAGCCAAAGGGTTACATAACACAGGTCTCTTCTGTTTATGTCTCTGCTCTGACACCACGTAGAGTTCAATCAATCAGTCTGTTTCCAGCTGTCTGAGCTGAACTCCGTGTCATCTGTGCTGACTCACCTCATTGGGTGGAGGTCAAACATGGGCGGCTGGAGCTCAGCCAGCTCGATGGCAGTGATGCCGACCGCCCAGATGTCACAGAGGTGGTTATACCCACCCTTTTTCTCCACAGCAGCCACCTCCGGAGCCATCCTGGATGGATGAACCGAGGGAAAAGAAACAGGAGGGGAGTGAAGCAGTTGATATAACACTCCTGGAGAAGACTTTTGTGCAGTATTTAGCAGACAATGGCCTTTATTGATGCTTTACTATCAGCCGGACATTATGCTCCACCTCCGATAACATGTGTATTAAATTCTAGTTTAGTTTAATTTTTTTTTCTACTACAAGGTCTTTCTGCGCACTGTAGTATTAAATGTCACTCAAACAGGTGTTGGGCACTGTTTTCATTGGCGGATGAGTCCACATTTGATGTTTTAATGACATAGCTTTGCAAGGTGTGTCATCATTTCTTCCAAAAAACATGCTCATATCTGGAGCAAGCCATAGTGGCTGAATGGGATAAGTAGAGGAGTCCAGCATCACGTTCAGAACATATTGTTATATTGTTTCTGTCCCTGTTAACCACAATGCTGGTCAAGAACCTTTTTCCATGACAAGCACAAGATGCTGATGAGCTACAAATAGATCATTGATGATAAAATCTATGACGAAATGTGTGTACATACACTATGTCACCTTGTGTCAAATTTAAAAGCAAGCCACAGTGGCTTTGCCAGGCCAGAAGGGTTTTTCATGTCAAAAAGAAAGTTGAAATGAATGAATGAGTCTGGCTTTTAAGCTAACATGAGCTAGGTTATGGGTTGGCTAACGTCAGTTTGTCAGCTTAAAACGAGTCAAACAATGTCGGACAAGAGAAATGCTTAATCATACATTGTCCTATCATTTATTAAACCAACTGAATTAGTTTAAAGAGAGGAAACATTTTGACATCTGACTCTGTCATAGTGGCATTTAACTAAAACTGGACTCAAAGGTTTTATAGGTGGTTAAGCGTTTTCATCAAGACTAAGACAAAATGTAAAGCAGTTGCCAAAATTATATATATATAGAAAAACATATATTACCACTTATTCTACCACTCTTTTTCATAGAGCAAGTTACACCAGTTAAAATGGAATGTCTTTCACTGATTCCTGGAAGTAATTGTTTTATTGATTGAATTCCTCATTATGTGTCGCAACCTTTTCCATAATATGTGTGATGTCACTCAGATAAACAGTAAATATAAAGAAAAAAAATATTGCTATAACATATCAGCTACTTGCAGCCCTCATCCAAAACATACTGACAACAGTACTGAGTCATTGCAGACACCCTTACAGGCTGAATCTTGATCTTCATGCTACTGTAAAGAGACAGAAGTGAGGTCAGGTGAGTGCAGTGTCATTCACCTTACCAGTAGGGAGTTCCTATGAAAGACTTCCTTTTGGCTACAGAGGCACTGATCTCTGCTGCCACTCCAAAATCAGCTAGACAAAGAGGAGACAGACAGGGTCACACTGATGCTGACGGTTGCTGAAGTCCACTATAGATGGCCTATTTAGTTTAGTAGAATCATAGTGTGTGTGTGTGTGTGTGTGTGTGTGTGTGTGTGTGTGTGTGTGTGTGTGTGTGTGTGTGTGTGTGTGTGGTGGTGGGGGGGGGTCCAATACAGATCACCACTGACCCAGTTTCACATCTCCTCGCTCTGTCAAAAGGATGTTGGCTCCCTGCAGAGAGAAGACACACACTGATCTAAGACTGTGTTCACATGATTACTCACAGTTTAAATTTAAGAGCATCATCATACTGTAACTGCTTTACCTTTATGTCTCTGTGCATTTTACCAGTTTCGTGAAGGTGATACAAACCCTGTGGAGAAATCATCACAAGGAAATCAGCGCAGACTGATTGTGGATATATCTTTCGTCATTACTTATTCCATGGTCAGATACAGTTAGCTCCTGACATTACATACAGGTCTTCTGTGTCAGTTTCGGGCAGTTTGATTAAATAACAATGATAGTTAGAAAGATAGAAAATGCATCATACAGGTACAGTGTAAACCAAATTCACAGCATCACTCTACAACACAAGGCCATGTGATCGGTTCAATATGCAGGAGCTGCTACAGGTGTTAAAATTGGATACAATCTTCGGTTACAGTGTGAATTAGTGGATACTGTAATATTGAAATACTGTGCATTGGAATATAATAAAAATCATTTGGGAGGTTTGGAGAATGTGTTCACACAATGTCAGGTTCCAGCAAATGTGATACCTGATAAATCAAAGTACATTAGTACATGGATGCAAACATTAAAAACAATCCATTTATGCCATAAAACATTCCCTGCCGATTTTAAACATTGCCTGCAGTGGCCCAATACAACTGAACAAGCTGAAAAAGTCCAGAGGCAAGTATGAAACAGGTTCAACATAAATACACATTATTGTCTCTACTAGGCTCAGGTCTCGAGGCGATCATTGTCATTTGTGTGTTTGTTTGTGTTTGTATCTGTCCGCAGCTAATCTCATATACTACTGGTATCATCAGGCCAGTATTTATTGTGGACCTTTATGACGATATGCTCAGAGCCAGCCAACTCTGGGCGAGAAACTCTGTGCAGTGCCACGCCTTCTGAATGAATAAACAACTTAAGTCACACCAGATTCTGTTCGGACCTGGAGACATTTGCTAATGGGAGGAGTTAACTTTTGAGATTAAAAGTAGATGTATCTTCAGCACCGTGCAGAGTACATTCTTTTTATGTTAAATTCTTATTTTAGTTGTACTTATGTGATGGAATAATGTTCTGTATACTGGTGTATGTTAAAAAAAATAACGTGTTGGATGGAAAGGTAAGTTATACAGATTTATAGAACAATGGCACAACATTTCCAAGGGCAAAAGAAAAGTAAAAAGCGGGTACACAAGAATGCTTGAATAACAAGTTAGACTGCGGATTACCATGATGGAGCCAGAGGCAGGGAAATGTTTAGCTCAGTGATCATAATCACCAGTTTATTTAGAAAGGGTGCAAATGTGACCAAACCTTGGATAAAATAAAAAAGACCATAAGGGAAATATTTTTCTTCATTGGCAGTTACTATAACCAAGGCAGACAGACTGTGATTTCTTACTTTCTAAATCAGCGTCACATTTGTTGCCTTCAAACTTGATTATCCAATGAAACCTTACAGTGAGCTGGGGGTCACTCCCTAACAAAACACAGACAGTCTGGCACGTTCTGCAGTGGACTCTGCTGCAGCGGCATTTACCAATACAGTACATTTAGTGGTCTGGCGAGGTTAAATACTATTTAGCTCTTGTGTGGCTGGAAAAAAACACATGACTCATTCTGTCAGCAGAGTGACTTTAGAGATTTCACAATGCAGCTGCAACAAGCTGCCGCTCACCCAAAAAGCCTTACCTGGAGGGTTTCTCTGCACACGTACGCTATCTGTTTCTCCTTTAATGGGCCCGTCACTGTGAAGACAGTTTGATTAATAGCTCACAGACTCAAGATTAGGGTGAAAGAGAAAGAGCCAGCAGGGACATTTCTAATAATAGCCAAGTAGAGCTGACTGCTCATTGTGCTACATCTGTTTTTATGTCTCCAAATTAATGTGGTAATTACAGCTGTGACATTTTGTCTGCTCTCTTACCCAGATCCAGATGAGAGGATGAACTTCCTGTCTGTGGATCTACAGATAGGTCCACAAAGTGTTCAGCTTTGCTTAGCAAAATGACTGGAATTCTAGGCTCCTTTTAATTAAGGATTTTTACTGGATTTTATTGTGTTGTAAGTTGAGGTGTTAGACAGGTGAGAGATATCAGAGCTGTCATTCAGCTCATCACAGTTTGTATGTGGGGTTTGTATGTGGGGTCATTCGATGCCGTAGCTGTACTCCAAATACTTTCTTAGCCATGAACTTTTTAAATTCGGCCCTCTGAGCTAAATTTCAGCATTTCTATAATTCTCTGTATGTGTATTCTAAACATCACCAATTGCTTATTTTTCACTGGATTGGACTGAGATGTGTCCTGAACATACAAGAGACACCAAGGACGATTTTCAACATGTTGAAACAATCGTTACTGAATGTTGACAGTTATCACATTAATAGCAATTAATACTTTTTACATCCACTAGTTTAAACTTTCACTTGATTTTGTGTCATATGAATATAGTTCTATCACATCTATGTTGTTTGGTCCTGCATAAAAATGTTGACAAATACACTGATCATTTTCACCTTTTCTGGGTAAGATTGCTAACAACACTCCCATTATTCCTTTAATTGGTAATGCGGCACTTTTTTAATGAGTTGCAGATAATTATAAAGTTAGCACTAAAATTACAGACTAAATACAAGGTTTATTTGTATTTATACCATGATACATATCCTGTAGTGAGCCTCCACCGCAGTACTCCATGCAGATCCACAGCTTGGTGTTCCTGAAGGGAGACATAAAACTATCATCTTGGTGTTTTTCTTTGCAGAGATTGTGGAGGACAACACTGAAGCATCCAGTAACTAAAGGAAACACCAGTAGACACTCCCTGATATTCTGAAGCGTATGCATGCATCCAACAATCTAATGAAGCACTTGAAAGAGTGGGAGAGGAATCCAGCAGCAGTGTGGGGAAAACAAAAGTCAAATTCCACATAATTCAGTCCACCAACAATCTGAGGAATCCCACACATGTGATGTGGATGGGCTGATAACACACAGCACCTGTGATAGCTGCCGAAGTAGGCCACAATGTTTTTGTGCTTGCACTCCTTCATCATCGTAATCTCCTGCTGGATGGATGTGATGTCATCACCTGAACAGACAGACAGCTCAGTGAGTGTTTTTTTTTCTCACAACAGTCTGGTGTCAATGCACTGAGTTCTAGTAAGGGAGGAAAATTACAGACAAGTAAATCATTGGGTTAGACAAGTGGGAGTACTGGTATGTTAGGCTGATGCACCATTCTCTTAACATTGGGCCAGTTTCTGTGTCAGTTCATGACGTATTATCTTCATTAGAGAGAGATGTGTGATGGTGTACTGCTCATAATCAGCATTAAATAATAATAAAAAAAAGACTTAATGTTGTCAAGGCTTCAGTCACACAGTGTCACACAGACATGCTGCAGAAAAACCTTGGAAAAGCCTGTTTGGGCAGAACAGTGTGGTGCGCCTGTGGAGTAGGCTGCCGACACAACCGGCCATCAATGGGAAAAGTGGAGCAACTCTACACCTTGTTTTGTAAAGATGAACATAATTATGGCAGAGAACACTGAGACACATCTCTACAAACATGTCCCCATTAAAACCGTTTTCTATTTTCTATATTTTCTCATGTTACTGCATGCCAAGCATGTGCTCCTCTCAGGGCATCATGTTTATCTAGTGTTTATTATAAGTTTAAATATTGTAAACTTTTTCAGCTCAAGCCAAGGTTGTACTACTTTTTTCATGAATTATGAAAATGTAACATGATATGATAATTAAATATCATAGTGAAGTGCACACCACATTTCTAGCGATGTCTCAAATATGCCCATTAATATTCCCAAACACACATTCCCAAGGCGGCCGCACCTGTAGGGACAAGTCTCTGTGTGATCAGGGCGGTAGTGTAACTTTCTGCCCATCGTAATCTTAACCATTTGTGAGAGCTCATACAAATCGTGTAGGAACTGCAGTGAAGAGGGACCAGTTATCGTGGAAAACTGTAAGGAAGCCTGTAGTTTATTTGAATAAGTAAGTGCTAAACCTGAAAAAGTACAATCATGTACCAGTACCATATTGAAGCTTCAAATGAGCTTCAAATAATTAGTGCATTGTTTGAACACATTTAAATTCAGAGCTTTGCAGATCTGTATGTCGAATCTGGCCCTTCCAAAAAAGAAGTTGAATAGGCCGGCACCACTCTAAATCAGACTGCTGAAACTCATATTAGATTCAGTAAACCCCTGCAGAGAGTGAGGACTGTGGATTTTGTTCCCCATAACTGACATTTCAATTACTTTATGTAATTACTTTCAATTACAATTACTTGGCAGGACAGTATAGACAGAAGGAATGATTACAGTAATCACTTCATAATGTACATGAGCATGTCAGTTTTGTTTTAAGATAGACATGAAAAAATAAAATGTTAACCTACATGTAATTAAGACTAAAATTCTAAAGGGACAGTCTGACAGTTTGTGAAATTAATATCCAGGCAGAGGCATCATCTTTTTTTTTTATTATGATATATTCTATCATCATTTTATTATTTGAAAGTAGCAGTCACATGGGTCAACTGGAGATCAGCTGTCGGTGGATATGTCACACTCTAGCACCACTGCTTTGAAACGACAGCCCAAATATTTCATCATGAGTTTCTCATGGAAGTGTACTATAGTATGGGACAGCCAAAAATTGCATAGTCTCAGAAGTTAGCATGGCCCCGGTTCCCTCTGTGGGATTAATGAACTAGATTTTGGATTACTACAGAAAATAATCTGTGTTACAAACACGAATTTACGATACTTACAGGTTTCGTTTATCAGGATAATCCTCACAGTTGAACACCACTTTGCGATTTTTAAAGCGTTAATTAAAATCTCTTGCAGTAAAAAAAACTAACGTTAGGCTATAAACAGACTACATCATGGTTACATGACCTAAATCACCACCACTAAGTGTCAACTCAATAGCTCTACAGGTTCTCATAAAGTGATCAGTGTGCATGTTGTAAAATCGGAGTTAGAATAGTTTGTAACTGAAGTTGGCCTGTAAAGACAAACTAGTGAGTAGATGAGTCTCTGTGCTCACTCTGATGAAGTTTAATGTCCCCAATAACCTCTGTATATTATTTAGACATGTTTTTAAGAGCTTTAAAATGAAACTGTGGGACATTCAATGATGTATCTTATGTTGTAGAACAAAATGTACAAATATCTTCAGCCTGTGGTAACCACACACCTTATGTCAGACATTTAAGTAAAAACACAGTCAAAAGACTTTGAGATGAGGGAACAGGAAGTGCTAACATGCTAACGGATTTCTGGGTTTTATAACTGCAGACCACACCACTCTATACACACAACCATAAGATGATGTCACCTATTGACCTGTAAACAAGAGGGAACTGCTAACCTGCCCTGCCCTAAGCTCTCCAATGAAACTGACACTGACCTTCTGACTGACTGACTGGCAAAGGCACACTTCCTAAAATGTCAGACTGTTGATACATTTAATTCAAACACAGAAGGAAAAAAAACTGTGAGCATTTGTATAAGTTTGGACAGTGAACATACCAGGGTCTAGCTTGACAATCTTGATAGCTGCCAGTTCGGATGTCCTGATGTTACGAGCCTGGAAGGGATGAAAATGTGTGTTTGTGTAATGAGTGAATATAAACATATACAGTACATACAGCACTGTACCAGGATGTTACATCAAGATAGAAAAATACAAAACATACTAGATTCATCAGCAGAGGAACATATTGTACACACACACACACACACACACACACGCACTAAACTGTACAGAGGAGGACTGGGTCACTGTAAGACATCCAGGTTTTATGACCAAAGCAGTCACATAAATAATGACATGCTGAAGTCATTCCCCAACAAATCCGGGTAAATAGAGGTTGAACTTTCAGTTAACTTCAAGGTGTAATCCCTACACACAATCTCTCCTACTGGACGCCACAACTCAGAAACTTGTATTTAGAGAACATGCTGATATAGTGCCAGACTCAAATACCATGATTTGGATGAACGTAGGTTGGTCTCATGGAAATCTGCAACCTGTTAGAGCCCATTCCGCCCCATCTCTTCCTCTCCACTACTAACCAGAGGAGCATTCCAGAGGAAGATGAGAAACAGATCAGGTGCTTCTCATCTCCTGCTGCTGATCAAGGCCCTTATCAGACTAACCTCTGTATGTCACGCTCCCTTACACTGCTGCTCTATGAAGACAAAGACAGACAGATTTCACCACTGTATTTACACCTTACACTAACATATTATCTGTATCTGTATTTTGGCTGGATGTCACAGATGCACATGTTAATGCATGGGTGCATTTGCCTGTAGAGCGCATTGTCATAGGAATGTGATTGATATGGACACAGGACATCTGGAAGTGGTGTGGAATTGTTAAGTTGCGATGGGCTCTTCTCAGTTCTTTATTTCATGCCTTGTTGTCTCCTCTCTTCCCTGTCCTCCGGCCTATGACTCGGAAATTGATCTGAAATTCATCCATTCCTTCAGCAAGGCCTATAGTATTCTGGGCATTATGGGCACCAACATAAGAAAGATGAGATGGGATAAAATAAGATAATCCGTACCATCAGTAACAACATGGAGGTAGCTGAATAAGCCAGATGTCTCTGGCTGTGAAGGGGAGATGCAAATGCAAGTCAGTGTAGTGCCACAGGCTGAGGCTTGATGAACCTCAGATGGGTCGCCTGGATCGGGGTGTCACTTTGTGGGGTGAATTTTAGTGAATACATCAGTTTTCATGTTTCTGCCAGAAATACAGGAATAGACTGTACACACACACACACACACGTGTGCGCACACAAACAGTGCACAATGACCTTGCCATTTCTATAAGATTCATCTCTTTCTAAAGTCAATCAAGGTCATACTTTAGCTCCTTGGCTCATGAAAACTCTAGCGTACCCAGAAAACAGATAGCTTGCGTAATGTGCGTCAGATGCATACCCACACTGAGATACAGCACACTGTTGTGGTTTGGAAAGCCTGGGTGATGTGCCTTCACAGCTGGTATCAAGCTGCTCTATGGCCCAAACAAGGCATAGTGGGTTTTGCACAACAATGAAACATGGCTTTGCATTACTTCAAACAGTAACCTCAGAGGACATGTGAAAGACAGTACACCAGGCAGAAAAACTCAAATGCAGCGCAAATTAGACAGGTACTAACGTCAATACTTCCAGGCTGTGAAGAGCACATTCATTGAGAAAAGCTGAATAAATCTGAACATTTTACTGGACTGAGGATTTGGCATCAGTTATTGTAGTTGGTTAGTTTGTTGTGGAACACATATTCTGCAGATAATTTAAGATCGCTATGGTCTGCAGACAGACTCCAGCTTCAGCCTTTTTTAACTCATGAGTGCCACTTTCGTAAAAGATAGTTGACCACGAATGCACTCTTACTCATAAAAAGACTCTGCTCCCGAAAATGTTTTTATTCTTGAATGTGTACTTCTGAACATGTTCTTACTGAACAGCAAACACTTAGGAATGCTGTTCACTTTTTTACACGCACATTTTCATATTTGTTCTCACCTACATACTAGGGCTGCACAATTCATCGCAAAATAATCAAGATTGCAATGAGACAAAGTGCGAGGCTTACAAAGCTTGTTCTCCAGATGGAATCTAACATGTTTGTTCGGCAAAAGACTGGGGGAAATGCTACATCATCATGATTTCACAATTTTTCAATGTCAATAGAAAAAAGGGGGGTGTAACGTGTAGTCATCCATAATAATCACGAATTACATCGCAATCGTGATATCTGTCAAAATATTCACAATACCACATCTGACCATATCGTGCAGTCCAACAACTCATGGGCAATTTCCCACTGACAAACAGTGCAAACATTCAATTACTCATTAAAAACCCACGCCACACTCATCAGCATCCTGACTGGAAACATGACAAACTGGCATGGTTCATTGTGGCCCAGGACAGGAAGGCTCTATAGCAGTTCATTAAAAGCACCGGAGTCACCCATATGAATAGTACTTGAATAAAAGTCTTAAATAATCTGACACTAAATGTGCTTAAGTATCAAAAGTACAACTAAAAGCAATTCTTAAGTGTATTCACATGCATGTTTATTGTGTATACCAGTGGTCCTCAATAGTATAAAAATAATATTTGTGGACCCCGAACTGTTACTCCTTCACCATGTGTTTTGGTTGGGTCGGCACGTCTATACCAGGACTTGTCTCCATGCCAACGATACAAAGACAACTGGGTCACTCACTGCTGCGAGCACAATTTTTAACTTTCACTTTTGTTTTTGGAGCGGGTCGACATTTTGCCGGCTGGAGGAGCACGAAAATGGCGTGTTCCAAGTTCACGGCTAAAAGAAAAGTGGACAGTGAAAATCGGCAATTCGAAGAAGAATGGACTGAAAAATCTGCATTTGTTCTCCCGCCAACCAGCACAAGACGCATGTGCTTAGTATGCCTAGAGACTATAGCTGTGATGAAGATTTCCAATTTGAAATGGCATTATGAGACAAAGCACAGGCATTTTGAAGAGACATTTCCTCAAAATTCAGGCCTGACCGACCTAAATAAATGGACATTTGAGTCATTGAAAAAAATCAGTGTGGCCCTTTAAGATTTGTGTTTGAGTACCCCTGGTGTATACTATGGGTAGCTTGGCTATTGGATCTGATTTTCAGCAATTGTCTGATTGTTGTAATTTGTGCTTTGTTTATCTTATTACCAAAAAATAATTACATTTAAAAATGTGATACTTTGCCTCTGATGCACATCATCAAATAAGTATAAAGCACAACATTTGCCTAAAAATGTAATGCAGTGAAAGTATAAAGTAACAGAAAATGGAAATATAGAAGTAAAGAAGTCGTCCCTCAAAATACACAGTACTGCAGTAAATGTACAAATTAGTTACATTCCATCACTGGAATACACAAAAGTTCTTGAATGAAGTCCATTGTTGAATGGTCTTTTACATGCTAACACACAAACTAACCTAGAGTCTGTAGAAAGTCCTGGTTGGAGCTCGGCCACCTGCCTCCTCTGCCAGGATAAGAAAACCTGGGCATATATCCAACTGCTCACTTTGCTATCTTGATGATAAAAGACTTATTAGTTTAGACTGCAGTCTCACTGTGGCTTTAACCTTGTATTGATTCCACAGAAAGGGCAAATAATATCGGCACAGAGAGCTCTTTCCTGCTGGCAGTCCCAGACAAGGCTCAGGCACGTCAAAGTCACACAGATGATTGCAGTATTACCTACTACAGACACATTCTTTGACTATGTGATAATAACTAGCTCATTGTGTGGGTTAAAGGGTCAATAGAGTGTATTATTCAGGATCCATGAAGATCCACCAGAGATGCTGTGGATCCCTGCTGCAGTCAGGGTAATTAACAGGACTGAAGATAGATCCAAAAAAAGTAATCTCGCCTCTAGATCAGAGCAGAATCAGATGTGACTGTGACAGACTCTCTTCTCCAGAGCTGTCCAGGTCTAAGCAGCTGAGCACCGGCCTGGCTCTACACACACAACACTGCACTTCTGATTTGTTTTAATAGAGAGACTATCAGTGGCAGAGATGATGTATTGTGTGTTGATTTTAAAGAAGTACAGTGCTGGTTTTATTCTTTATTTTTGTTATCATCAGCAAAACGCAAAGCAAATGAGAGCAAATGGCAGACTATTCAAAAAGGTTATATTAAGTCTGCTCTGTGTAGAACTTTAATGTGACTTTTAATGCAATTCTTTTCAAGTAGTAGTTGCAAAAGTTGTCATCAACTATACAACCAGTTAGCTATAGTTGCACACTGATAAGCAGCAGCAATGCAACAACAACGTACTTCATCAACAATGTGTATATGAATAATACAAGATATTACCATGAACAAAATTATGCATTTAAATGCAGCATTAAGTTAGCCATCCATCCATCTATCCATCCATTTTCTTCCACTTATCCTGGGCCAGGTCGCGGGGGCAGCTGCCTGAGCAGGGACACCCAGACTTCCCTCACCCCGGACACTTCCTCTAGCTCCTCCGGGAGGATCCCAAGGCGTTCCCAGGCTAGCCGAGTGACATAGTCACTCCAGCCTGTCCTGGGTTTTCCTTGGGGTCTCCTCCCAGTGGGGCATGCCAGGAACACTTCCCAAGGAAGGTGTCCAGGGGGCATTCGACATAGATGCCCAAGCCACCTCAGCTGGTGCCTCTCGATATGGAGGAGCAGCGGCTCTACTCCGAGCTCCTCCCGGGTGACAGAGCTCAGCACCCTATCTCTAAGGGAGCACCCCGCCACCCTGCGGAGGAAACTCATTTCAGCTGCTTGTTTCTGTGATCTTATTCTTTTGGTCATGACCCAAAGATCATGACCATAGGTGAGGGTAGGAACGTAGATTGACTGGTAAATCGAAAGCTTCGCCTTTCGGCTCAGCTCTCTCTTCACGACAACAGACCGATAATGCTAGCATTAAGTTAGTATTCACTCCAATCAGCTGAGGTGTAAATTGACACGTGGACAGTGTCTGAACTAATGCTTGGGAAGGGCTTAATGTTAGATTTGAGATCCAGTCCATTCAGACTGAAGAGCTGAAGCAAAAAATTACTGAAAATCAAACTATTTCAGGAGCTTTCCTAATCAGTTCACACAGTCTGTGTAAACTTCACAGCTGTCATTTAGAGGTGAAGGGGGATGTTGTTTGTGGGCAGCTATACTATGTTTCAACTTCCTCGGTTCTTCCTGGGAACTATCAGTCATTCCCATTCAGCGACTGCACTGACGTCACATCGTCTGCTTTTCACTCTGGGCATCCACAACAAACGAGGCAGCCACCAATAGGATCAGCAGGTCGACTCAACACAACCTGTGGCTCGGCTGCATTCACTTCCTGTTTTCTTTCCTGTTCCACCACAAGGCTTCCTGTGACTACAGTGATAGTAACATCTCTGAGATGGTTTTTACATTGCCAAGCCTGAAATAACAGCCATTTGGGGTTACATAATGGCGCTGAGAGATGCGGAAGCTTCACTGCACTTTGATCAGACAAGCACACAGCATCTGAGCGAGAAATGTTATACAGTCTATGGTCGCACTGTGATTTCTTTATTATGAGACCACACAGTTTTGTATTGGATACAGATGCAGAGCATGGGACATGAATAACATGAACATGCTGTTGAACTGAACGCAAGATCCAAAAACTGCTTGTTGAGTTTTGTGCATGTCATATAGCTCTCACTGAAGAAAGAATATGTGACTTTTAAAGGCAGATTAACAAATTGTGCAATTTATAAAATCGAAAGTGCAAAATGATAAGCAACTAAAATGGCACTCATTGCAGTACATAGCTCCGCCAAGGCCAAACGCTTCCCTTTGTACTCACTCATAGACACCAGCCATCTTAATATGCCTGATGTTTGCCGACAAGGATCCATGCATTATTCTGAGAGAACTTATTGAAAACATTGAGAAACACCAAAACATCTCACAATATTAAAGACGGTTATAAAACATTCCAGGATCTGTCTCTTTATCCTGATCCCCACCGAAAGTTAACAGGGTCTATTGCTGGCTGAGACTCATCCTTCATCCAAGTTTGGTGGAAATTTGTTCAGTAGTTTTTGAGTAGTCCTGCTGACAAACCAACCAACAAATGGACACAGACAAAAACATGATGTCCTTGGTGGAGGTAATTAAGCACAAACGTGTTCAATTCAATACAATCAGGAGTTTTCTCAACCTGTGCTTTTGTTACACTACTAATCTTAGCATTCACTATTATCTTGTATTTGCCACCTTATGCAATAGTAGCCACTGTTCAGTAAATGTGAAATACTCCTAGTAATACTCAGATTTAGATGAAAAATGCCCTCAAACAAAAGGCTGAAAAGACCCTACAGAGTCAGGTGATGCTTTTTTGTCACCACGAGTCACATAATATTACACACTGACATTCAACCAACTCTTAACAAGCCTTATTTTTACAGCTTATTTACATTTTTGATTAGTGTCGCTCAACAGATTTAAACAGCCACCGGTGTTTTCGAGTCATGCTTCGGTAGAAGGTTTTCGTCGTCTCTGTGGGAACCTGATGCTATCCTCTGGCTGCTAACGTGACTTTTCAATCACATACCAGGTGTGTAATATAAAAGAAAAGTGGTGAGAGGCACTTTTCTCTATCCAAACATTGCATTATGGTTGTAAGTGTACTATTTTGACAGGAACAGAACGTCCTGCACTATCTTTACAGAAAGTGATATACAGTGTTCAAACTATTAATCAAAATGAGAAATCTACCAAGAATGTTTGTCAATCATTTTTTTTAGATCATTATTCACATACAGTAATTTCCAGCTTAGAGCTGCACCTTTGTTTTTGCATCAATGGGCAATACTACACTGCTTTCAATGATGACACAATTTCACTCAAGGTGTTTGTATTTATGTCAACACTGTCAATTTTCCCGTATATTCTCACAACATAAAAATAATTACAACAGTATGTGTGCTGATCAGAGAAGAAAAGGTCCATCCCAATGCGCCTTCCACTCCTAATTTGCATCAAATGCATCAACATTATTAAAACAGTTTGTCATGATGACTCAAATATAGCTTTAGTCTAAAGTTTTATCACTGTTCTAATTCACTATGCAAAGTACAGTGCACTAAACTACAGGAGATAACCATGAATGCTTAATGCTACACTTTAACAGTGCTGAAGCAACCTTAAATACAAATGAATCTCACTGCTAATGGAACAGGCACCACTTAAGCACAGGCTTTTCAGCCACGCAGAACTGACATTTGTCAAACATGGCCACTCACTTGCCTTCAGGCTTTTCTCGAGTTTCTGACTCTCTTGACACGGCTTTCATTTGAGTTGATCAACCGTCGATTTGTAGCGCAAAATCATCAGTGAAACAAAAGCATTGTTGTCAATAATTTATTCTTGCATGACTTCAATCATCATCAGCAAAGTTTAAAATAAGACAATAACATTATATTAACACAATGACAGATAAATCCTAATCTTTTCTCAATAACATAGGAAATCGAATGCAACTAGGTGATCCAAAGGTAGCGTTTTCAGAGAGTGCCTCAGTATTGAGATATAGATTGCATATCATCAAAAGCGGCACTATGATGTTTTGGAGAAGAAATTCACTCAGAATTTTAATATTTACAAGATTCAAGCTAGAAGCTGGAAAGGTGGCAGTGTCTGCCACATATAAACAAAGTAAAACACTATAAATTGTGTTGTCCTTTAAGGTTACTTTGTTGAGGTGGAATAAAATCAGCCAATATTTCTCTCCTCATTAATATTTCTTCAGCAAAACTACAGAGTGCTCCTTCAATACAACTATTCTTTTTATTGAATACAAACATGTTTGTATTGAGTTGAGAAAGAGCTCGTCTTATTAAAGGAACTAGAGTTAGCATGGGTTTAGGCTAGCTCAGCATAAAGACTGGAAGCAGAAACATCTAACACGACCTCGTCCCACACACCTCTGTATCTCACTGATTAACATGGGAACTTGGTTTAACCTCCATCAGGTCTGGTACCCTAACCGCTTAGGCACTACTGCTTCTTTCTCAGAAAATCTCACTTCCTCAGCAAACCTGTGGCAGTTTGACACATGTAACATTTCTCTCAGCAGAGGTATGATTGCAGAGTGCACCCTCTAACAAGCTATTTTGACTGTGCTTTATAATCTGGACCGTGTAATTAACCTTCAGCTCTCGCCTACTTCTGTCATTCTGCATAAATGAGCAGTAGTACACAAAGAGCAGATATGAGCTGATCCTTGCCCTCACAGCTAAAATCTGAATCTCAATGTGAGCCATCATTAAGAGTGCCCTTCAACAGAGCAGAACATGAGCCAGAGAAAAGTGTTTCTCTGTGTTTCTTCAACACATGATGAACTGCTACCGTCATGTTTCATGTGTCATTTCATCAGATTCAATGAACAACTGTCTAATTCCCACCAGCATTCAACAATGAAGCAGGAAGAGATAAATGTTAGAGGTATTTGCTTTCTTCCTGGAAAAACAGCTGAATCTACATCCACACCATTTACATTTACAATGAAACCCATGGCTGAGGGCACTGTGTTCATGCCAGTCATGGTTGAATGCCTGAGAAAAGCCAACAATGCTGCAAGGTAAACTACAGGATAGAGGAAGTGTGAATGCAGCACAATACCTGTGAACTAAAACTATGCAGGCAGGCCAACAAGTGGCTTCACCAGATTGCAGGGTGCTAATCAACATGTGGCGGCTGAGTGCAGAAAATGTACCTTCACATTATCATGAATACCCAAGAGCATTTTCGCTTGCTCGTTCATCAAACCACCATGAGAGAAATGCTGACATTGCTGCATGCATTGCGTGTTCCTGATACAGTCCCCTATAAACACTTCAATGTTGAGAATTTCAGCTGATGGTTTGCATTGTGCTTTTTCACTATTAGTTTCTGTCTTTGCTGCTAGAGCCAGACCTTCTAGAGGTATAAACACCCGCAGTGACATCAGATTCTGCTCTGATGTCACTGCGTGTGACATCATCGTTAGATGAGCTCAGAGATTACTTTTTAACCTTTGTGATTAAAACTGGATCGATATTTACTCTTGTTTATCAACCTGACTGCAGCAGTGATCCGTGGAGTCAACCTCAATTGTCGGGTGTTTGAGTTCTCTAATGTTGACTGCTGATGGGAGCTGGAAGGGAAATGTACTTTACTTCATCAACTTAATGTCACAGAGAGGAGAAGGGGAAAAGAAGAGAGAGAATCAACGTTTCTGCTGAGTGCTGACTTCACTCAGAAGTTGACCTGGATTCAGATATACAGATGAACACACCCTCGTAGTGTGTAGTTACTTGCAATATACTGTTAATGTACAGTAAAATAATCTGGCTGGCCAGTCAAGAGTCTAAATACTAATGATCTAATAGTCAAACTCACTTTGCTGGTGGTGAACAAACCATTAGACAACCACCACTGATGGAAATCTATCAGTGTGACTCATGCACAAATGTTTATGTGTACATACATTATCATAAATGTTGAAAACACAACTCAACAAAATGTATAACAATGGTCTGGTTGTTTCTGAACATCTCAATGCAGAAATCTGACATATTATCTGCAATGGTAATATAACAATTACTTGCTAGGACACCCATATGTGAAAAGACTCAAACCCATACTGTATCATACTGTACAATTATCAAAAACAATATACTGTATGTTCTATATCTGCTCTATTTCAGCTCTTCACTGACAGTTTAAGATTCTTGAGCAAATTAATAAAAGCCTAAGACTCAAACGGAAATGTTCTCAATGCCTTTCTGTTTGGAAACAGAATATGTTTTCCTATTTCATATTGGAAATTGATGATGGCAGGGTTTAATAGGTTCAAAAGAGCAATAATGTGGTCACCACTTCCTAACTTAACTTACTAAGAGTTTTATTGACCAGAGTAAGCTGAGCACGACATTACAATCCATATGTAAAATATACCAGTAATTCACAAAATGTAAATGTATAACCACTACTACTATTTTTAAATACACCTTCCATTGTAATTGCCAAATGAAGTTAGAAACCGCTTGAGGACAGAAACACGTCTGGTCCACAGGAGGACATTGATGAAGATTAATAAGAGGACCATACAAATGAGATCTGAGGTGAGTGACCTCTCAATAACAGCAATGCAACGAGAGTCCATTGAAAGCCCACACAGTCACATGTCCAGAGGTTTCAGCCTCAACCAAACCCGCCAACAGCGGCAGTGGGAGTGATAATGTGCTATTGTCTGTCACTGTGTGTAGTGCTGTTCCCATTCACAGCAGACACACAGGCTGCAATATGTCCAAATGTTACAGTAGTGCAAAGCTGGTTCAAAATACAACGTCATCATCAGATGAATGTTGCTCATATATGCACAACCATCTTGGATGGAGTTTGTCATCATCTACAGGGCCAAGAATCAAACTGTGCATGCTACTACAGATTTTTTCCTGAACTCTTCTGTGAATTGAGTTACTCGGAAGCATTCTGTTGTATGCACCACTGCTAAATGTATATGTATAGCTGTATCAATCAATATCTTCATGTAAAATATGGGTGAATAAATGTGTTTTACTTAAGAAGTCACTTGTATCACCAATTCTGCAGATTCCCTTAGATCAAAAGAACATTTTAGTATCTTTCAGCTCATTGTTTTGGTTCTACAGGCTAACTGGTGAATTTAGAGGAGCATTTAGCAGCTAAAGAGAAAGATAATTTTCTCAGGTGGTAGTGGAGACCAATCTACAGTAACAGAGAAAAAAGAGCATTAAACCATAACAATGTCAGACTAAACATGGGCAGTCCTAAAAAAGTCCATACATTCTTCTTCCTTGTTTGAACCTTGTTTCCAACATGACCCATCATTTAACTCAACCACTGGCATCTTAGTCAGAGATTCAGGTATATACTATGCTAGAATGCTAATGTAGCAAGAGATGCTGGACAGGCTACTGGTGTGGTAAGCTCTAACTCCACACTAACACAATTTTTGTATTTCTAATTTCAAACTTGTAATCTTTCCAACAGACGCTGACTCAGGTGACATCACTTGAGGACACTTATGAGAGTTCTCACAGCCCCCTCTAGAGACAATAAAGATTTTATACACTGTTGTCACATATGCAGTAGTATTCCCCAACACCAGGAAACACACAATGAAGAATCGGTGGAATTCCTATTTCAGAATTAAAGTGCAAAGGCTCACTGAACATTTTATTGGGAAAACTGAATGAAAATATGTGAACCAAATGCTCTGACACTATCACAATCTGCTGGTTGCACACATAAAGAATCTATGATAAGGAGCAATGAGCCTGTCTTGAAGGCCTTGTTAACACAATATGATGTTTTTTACTTTAACTTGTCACCCATCTGTATGAAGGCAAAGCAAAGCAATTTCAGAGGCTGTTTTTGCACTGATTGAATGTTCAGCCTAGGACATCAAATCCGTCATTGTGTCGTGAACAGACAACAGAAACTGAACTGAAAACCCATCACTTCCTGTGCCACATGTGAGTTCTAATGGGGAAAAAAGTACAATCTGTAAAAAATAAACAAATAATTGGGTTTAATTTGTAAAGAATCCAGCTCTATTGCAAGCAGCAGAGAGGCCCATTGAACAGATGAGGAGTCCCTCATGTTTCTGGCATGGAGGGATAAAAAAAGAAACAATACAAATTCTTGTGCTACTTCTGCAGGATGCACAAGGCACCGGGGCGGGTTAGCAGCACAGGATGTTTGCATCCTGACGCTCAAATCGTCGAGTGAACAGAGACCACATTAGCCTGTATTCTGCTGAAAAGAAAGGATGGAGGATCTGGCAGTGTATACTGTGACTTGTGACTAGCACACATTTTTCACAACTGTTTATGTTGTGAAATTAAACCGGGGGTGGCAGGGGTATACCATTTTCTAGGTATACTATGGTATCAGAATTGACTGTGTACTTTTATTTAGTTACAATATCAAATTCTACCATATTATTGTTACCAAAAAAATAATATCCTGTCAGAAAACAATAGTTTGTGAAATAACAATGAAGCAAAGAAAACCCTTCTGTGTTTATTCAGTTTTTTGAGATTTGTGGTTACTGTACTGTAAAAATCTCATACCGTTGCAACCCTAAATGACAAAGACAAACTCAGAGATATGTGTTTTTCCCATATGTGTTCTCAGAGGAAAACAAGGTCCCAGAACACTGTTTGAAGCTAGAGAGGTAGCAGGGTCCGCCAGATATAAACAAAGTAAAGCAATATAAATTGTGTTGTCCTTTAAGGTCAGTTTGTTTATTCAGTCACGAAAACAAAGGGTTTATTAAGTTTGTTCTAGCAGAAAAAAAGCAGCCAATGAACATCATTCTTTTCTCATTAACATGTCTTCACCTAAACTACAGAGTGCTCCTTTAAACAGTAGTGAAAAAAATGCATTAACATTATCTCAGAGCCAGCACCAATGTTTTCAGTTACTTGTTTTGTCCGACCAACGGTTCAGAACCTAAAGATATTCAATCAACAAGATACAATACACCACATCCTTACATCTGGGAGGCTGGCCACAGAGAATATTTGGCAATTTTGGTTGAAAAATGACTGAAAAGTCTGATAGATGATCAAAATAGTGGCCAATTAATTTTTGTGTTGATCAACTTAATCCATGAATCACTGCAGATCCAATCAGGATTTTTCAGTCATTAGCCCAAAACGGACCACTTCATCTACTGGATATATGTATACCACACAGTATCATCAGTTGTGCCACATGAACCTGTGGCACAACTGATGACACAGGCTGCTGCTGGTGTGCTCCATAAAACATCTGCGTGCACTGGGCTGGGTTTCTCAGAGGCTGA
This sequence comes from Acanthopagrus latus, assembly GCF_904848185.1. Lineage (NCBI taxonomy): Eukaryota > Metazoa > Chordata > Actinopteri > Spariformes > Sparidae > Acanthopagrus > Acanthopagrus latus. Next base: position 12,830,938 of record NC_051048.1, read on the forward strand.
CAGGTTTTCCTTGCTTGGATGAAATGACATCATGTCACACACACACACACACACACACACACACACACTGACTCTACACTTACCTACTGAATCTATTTCCTACACTCCCTTCACTTTAAAGCCTTTCTTTCTTATAATGCGAACCTTATGTTGACAGTCTACTTTGACATTAGTTGACCTAGTATGATCTGCAGGAGCACAGGCAGCTCTGTCCTTAGAGTGGCATTAAGAAGATTTTCAGTCTTAAGAAGTCTGTTGATGTCAAACCTCAGGTTATCCAAGTCCTCCAACAAGCAGCACGACATTATACATTGTGTCACATGATAGAGACTTATCCAGATGCAGTTTCACCTTGATGGCAGGAAGTGAGACACCCTGCAGTGTGTGTGCAGCGAGAGAAGCTTTGTTCATGAACTAAACGTCCTGAACGCCTTTCTGGCGCGGTGAAAACACAAGGAAATGTTCTCACTCACCTTGAACACATCTCCATAGGTGCCGCACCCAATCCGATGAATTAACTCGTAATCGTCCAGAGGGTCCAGGAATGACACCCCTATCCTGTCCATGTTTGGAGACACCTCTTGGTGCTGTGGGTGAGCCTGGCGGGCTCTCTACTCACACATCCCCGAATGTTGTTGTCGGAGGAGAAAGCAGCAGATGAACGCACTCTATCTGACTGACTGAGTGCTAAATGGGAACTAATTAGTGCTGGCTAATCGCTGCTGTATCGATCCGGCTGACAGACACACAGAGTTGCTGACTGACAGGACCGACACACACACTGCAAGCGTTTGTGAGCGAGTGGTCCCGAGTGGAGCTGACTGCCATCACGCATGAGCAGAGACACTGCACACTGTAAAAAATTCAAGACCTGTTGTTCAACTCTGTTGTTTTGATCCTGCTGTGTGTGTTTGTCTATATATATATATATATATATATATATATATATATATATATATATATATATATATATATATATACACACACACACACACAATTACATCATAATTTGATCTTCAAAGGGCAATATGTAAGAATTGGAGTTGAAAATTGTAATTAATAACAGAATGTGAAAACAAGTTTTGAAATGATGATGTCTTTGTATTATGTTGCAGAGATATCTACTGGTGTTAGCATGCTGACCAGCTAGGCTCCCAACACCCCCTCCTAGAGCTCCCAGTGCACACCACAATCTGCACCGCTAACTGAGCTCACTATCTAAAAACAGCTAGGTGCAGCAGCAGTTATAAGTATGATTTTGACAAGTTGTCAGTTCTTAAATACTGCAATTTTAAGAATCAAAGTTACGGTTTATACATTGTAAAAATTATGACCGAATCCACAAATAGCTGATGACATTCAATGACCTCAGCTGTATTAATCATATGACCTTAGCATATTTAAAGTGCATTTTTAGCCCACAAAAATAAAACAGCATAAAGAGCAATGCAGATTATCATTTTTAAAGTTAATGGAATTTTGTTTGTTATGGCAAGCCAACTTCCGGCAGGGTAAACCCCACATGGACGCATGCATTTTCAAATAATTGATTGTCTCGTTGGCCAATCATATCACATCCATGTCCCACCTTCTCTTTGATCCGTTCAATGATGGTCCTTTATTGTTTGGTGTACTGTGTGCATCTGACAGAATAAAACCAAACTAGACTTCATGCAGACCATTTACATTTGACTCATTCACTCTCTGTCTACTGTCACTGGTTAATATCTGCAAACATTTTCAGACACGTTCTCTCTACGTTACATCTGTCATCTGAATGTACAACCCACCAATATACACTAAACTTCTGTTATGTTTGCCTCTGTGAGATCATCTACAGAGGTGGACCACTGCTTTCCTGCTTGAACATAAATTACATCCCACTGCAGCTAAAACAACCTTGGCAGATGGAAATCTTTTGCAGTGTACGGTCTCTTATAGTTCAGTCACCTGTGTCCTTATATATCTAACACACATCATCAGACACACTACATCACATACTATTTTCATCAGGTCTTTATTACTTGCAGATACAAAAACAAGAACAAAAACCACAAGTCATCAAGCAAATAGGATGTAGCAGGGCCACCTAATGTGGCTCTATCTCAACAGTGCATGGTCTTCCTGGTCTTCTCTAATCATTAGAAATAGGCCTAGCTCAGCTATTCTCAAAACTAAAAGGCCACCTACTTTAGAAAAGAACAAAGGCAAAGTAAGGCAACATAGAGCTAGCAAGAAAGAAGCTGTCGATAGAGCAGAAGTGGACAATGTTACACAGTAACTATCCTAAATTAATCACTTCCAAGGCTTCAGTCATGAACAGGTTCCTAATGGTTCAAGTTGATATTTACACACGTGTAAGTTGTGTTCTGGTCATCCTCATTACTTTGGCTTCAAACATCCACATGTACACTAAATCAATGAGAAGTTCATAGTCGGTGTGCAATTGGCTGCCAATTAATACACAAACTAATGATGAGTGAGTGCTTACAATCTATCAAACCAGACAGGTTGCGGAAAATAATTCTTCTGGCTGTAGTTAAATAAAAACCATTAAAACGTTCCCTCCTTCAGTTCAAACTTGATATGCGATGCTTAACTCAAGTGTGCAAGTCAAATATATTGCTAGGAACTACGAGGATATTGACTGAACTGGACCTCCAGATGAAAACACTGGGTAAAAAGTTTCACAAACAAAAGCGAGGTTAATCGGGCGTCCGTGTTGCTCTTCACAGTATGTCCTACAGAGTCTCCAACACTCCTCCTACAACAATCAATCATGTCTACAGCGACTTTCGTTGCCGCTTCATGAAGGACATAGAGTAATCTCCGGCGGGTGTGCTCTTCTGCCTCTTCATCTGGACCTGTGACTGGGCAGTGAGCTGCAGCTTGATGGCGCTGGAGTTCACCTTGGCTGCACATAGCAACTCCTTCATCCCCTTCATCTTCTCACTTTGAAAGATGACCACAGGACCGGCTGGGGAGGGGGACTCCTGCTGCTGGGATGAGGGCGAGGACGCAGGTTCCGGGCTTGGAGACTTGGGTTTTCCTTCAGCGTCTCCGGCCCGCAGGCCCTGAGAAGAGCGGCGGCGCCCCCCTCCCTCCCCTACCTTCTTGGGCTGGGCCACTGCAGCTGCTGCTGCTGCTGCTGCTGCTGCTGCTGCTGCTGCTGCTGCTGGCTGGGTGGAAGGGGAGGTGGGAGCAGCAAGAGGAGGAGAGCTCTGCTCATCCAGCTTGGACTCTCTTCTGGGGCCCCGCCTGCGGCCCTCGCGAGGGTCATCACTGGACTGGTCATCATCATCCTGTGACTCTGGCTCTTTGGTGATGATTGACACCTTCTGACGCACCTTTGGAATCAGACCACAAATCCAAGTTAAGTTAAAAAAAAAAAACAAAACAAAACAAAACACAAAAACCTAGAGCTATGACGAAAATGTCATCAGCATCATCATTTTTATGTGACTAAGACATGACAATAACATGCTAAAAATGGATCTTTGACAGTAACTATAATCAAAGGAATGTTTTGTTTTTACGATAACAACACGAGACATAAATAAAAGTGGTGGGCTACTGGACATTGAAAACAATTACAGATTGTTTCCATTTTGTCTGTCAAAATATAGGCAACACATCCCTGCTCGATTAACATGCTAATTCTCAAGATTCAGTGCATCATGTGTTGCTGCTGTAAATTTTACTGCCTGTGAGTTTATCTATTTTTACATTTGGACAAGTAACTTAAGCTTCATCTGTTTTAACTTACATGTGTGAAGAATCTGTAAATCATTTTTTGGTTATGGAGGAATATTGTTTAATTCTTTCAGCACTAGGTGTATGTGGCTCAGGGGTAGAGCCAGCATCTTGTAGGGCCACTGGTTTGATTCCCCTGGTCTGCATGTCAAAGTGTCCTGAAGTGCAAGTGCAAGACACTGAACCACAAATTGCTCCTGATGTGTTGGTTGGCACCTTGCATGGCAGCCATCACCATCAGTGTAGGAATGTATGTATGAATCACTGTGAGTCTCCCTTAATGTACTAGTGCGTTATCAGTGGTAGTGTTTAAAAAGAAATCTGTTAACATGAAGCTGCTGATAATGCAGAGGCTTATTTGACTAAAGTTTAAAGAGTGAAAACATTTTGACTTAAGAGTATGATCTTTTGTTGACTAGAGGGATAAAATGACTAAAATGTCACTATATCTAATAAGCATTTCATCAAAAGCCTGCCTGCAGACACAGCTTGTATTACCTGTGGTCAAAGCTTAAAGGCAGAGCTATTCTGGGTTTCTCACCTGAGCTTCAAAGCGGCTCAGAGACTGGACCAGGTAGGTGGCCCAGCCCACATGAAGGACTGGCGTGGGACTGCCCTCTTCCCATTTACAGATACCATCATAGAAGCGCAGCAGGTGGGCAAAGCAGTCTGAGTCCTGGAGTGCTGAGAGGGCTGCTGCCTGCTTTGGATGCTCCTGAAAGATAGAAAGTAGGGGGGGGGGGGGGGTGACTGAACTTGTTACTTGATTATCAAAAAAGTTAGTAATTCATTTTCTTTTCATTGACAAATCCATTTAATCGCCTTTTTGCTGGAACTCTTTCTGACCGCATGTTAATACTAGGAAGAGGTATCCTCTTCAAAAGGTCTAAGTTTGAACACCTGCCCCAAAAAAGTAGAAAAATTGTAAATGAAACAAACTGACAAGATCCTAAAGATTAATTTGCTGCATTGCAGCGTCTCTCTGGCCAGGAATCCTCACCTTATCAGCTCCTTCTCCTCCCTCCCCCGGACTCTCTGCAGCAGCAGCTGTCTCCTTCAGCAGAGTGGGGATCACATCGTTTGCAATGTCGAAGAACTCCTTGTAGATCTCCTCGTCCTCACGGAAATAGTTATAGCTGCAAAAGCAGTTGAGCAGAGGAGGTCTTTAATAATGGTCAGGAGGAATGACTGAAATTGTCATTTCACAAGCCTCTTTTTATATCTCCTTTTAGTCTTCACCTCTTTAGAAGACATGTTTTATATTCCTTTCAGATTAAGAGAGGGTGTTTGACATGTGTTGACTTATAACATGTGGATTATTGAAGGCAATGCAATAATCCAGACATGAGTAGAAGTAAACTCTGTGTATTCACAATGGTGGATTCTTTGTATATTATGCAGCGCACTCTTGCCTCTTGTTGATGGTGCTAAAAGGGTGAGCTGGAACTGAAAAACAATGGGGGAGCAGGAAAAGGAAGCTGATGGATGGGGAGGAAATGTGTGGTCTAGTGGGTCAGCTGGTATTTTTAGTTGTAGCTCATGAGCAGTATGTTTAAAAAGGGGAGGAGAGAGTGTGAGGATGCTGAGATGGACACTTCCTGGATCAAACGCCACACCCTCTCAAACTAACTGGGACTGGGATTTTTTGTGGTGGATGTGTCACCACCACAATGAACAATCCCAACCAGAGCTCAAACTCTACTCTCACATCCCTTTACTTTCACATTTATAGATGATAAGATGATTTATAAATGCTCTTCTTTAAATGTCTTTGAGATAGTCACAACACAAATGGTTGAGCAGTGTGATGTACGTAGCATATGCTCAAAAAAACATCTGTGCAATGAATTATATTCTATATACTACTTGTAGTAGTAGTTTTAGTCTTTTGAGCAATTAAGAAAATCAGTCCCTTTATCAACAATTCCCACAACCCCAAGGGAACAGTCCAATAAGTCCTATGCAGTTGCTTCTACATGGTTTTCTAAGCAAGTCCAGAGATATTCAGCACACCTCGTTATGCTATATGTGTCATGTCATCAATGGACAACATGACATGTATTTATGGTACAGGATACTGGGTTAAATTACAGATATGGGTTTTGTCTTCTATCTTCTTATGTCTGTATATTTTTACAGAAATAATTCTATAATATCATATTTTCAAATGAATTCACCTCAAAATTATCATCTAAATATAGTCTTTTTTCGTAATATGGCTCCCATGACATAATTTAGTTTACGTCCAAGTGATGAATATAGTATAATACATAAGTGATGAAGTTATGTTTTTCGCGCTAAATTACATTATTACCCGAAGTCTCGATCCGGTTCCCCGAAGTCTCGATCCGGAGAACTGACAGTCGCGGCGATTTATTTATTTACTCAGTGAGTTAAAGTGTGTTGTCGGTGTCAGATGCTGTTTTTCAGGCAGAAAAGTGCCGAAAAGAGTCGATAGGACAGGCGGGAGGACAGACATGAGGACAGATGCTTTTCCAGGTACAGCTGTGGTATTTGTTTTCCTCATATAAGTTGCCAAAGACAGTTACAGTTACTATGTTGCTTTTGTTTGGTCCTGTTACGTTGCTTTGTATTTAGTTGAGTGAAGGACCTGTGTAGTTATCAGACTAGTCAGACAGACACGCCCCTGCTCCGCGCCTCCGGCTCATTTGTTCACACTGGGGCAGTTCACCAATAATGCGGCCCTGATACTACCTCCAGAGACGGATCAGCGCTGGAGCAAAATCTCACCCTTCTCCGCATCTGAAACTTTCACACAGAGGAGGGTGCGGAGAACTGGCGCAGTATCTCTGCATGCAAATGGCAGTGTGAATGGGGCTAATGAGAAGAAGTTGTAGTACTCACATAGCCTTACAAACTGATGACAGGGATGTGGCGAGCCAGTAGCTCAGGAATGTGCCACAATGAATGAACATCTGCCACTGCCAACAGTAGTCATCTTATTGGTCGATAGACAGCAGTCTACAACGCGTATATTGGCCAGCATATTGGTGCATTTCTAAATTACATTAAGTAAAATAAAGAGTAGCAGCAGTTCTGTGGCTGGAGAGAGGAGGTTCCAGAAAAGATTGAGGACATGACATCTACATAATAAGTCCTTTAATTAGTTTATGTCTGCCCACAGACCCCAATTGTAAGCCAATGCCTGGAATCCGATGTATTCTATTAATGAACAGAGAAATCTTTTGACTTCTAGTTTTTATATTTCAACCACTGCCTGTGTTAGTTTGTGTAACTCACTAATAAGATCCATAATACAGATCTATACTGTGTGATAAGTATGTATTTATTTTTGAATAATGTTCTGAGTATGATGATGTAAATGTATGTATATGTGTATGTACAATAAATGAGATATGTACTGCTTATTTAAACTGTGATATATGGAAGGGGTTTTGTATAGTAATCAGTGTTGTAAATAGAGAAACACTTGTCTGAAAATATTTCTTGCCATGGATTGGCTTGTATGTGCCCTGTACTAACATAACTATCTATTGACAGTCAGAGGCCTGTTTTAAGTGATGAACTGCTTTACTTGTGGTTGTTTTTAGAGATGGTAAGAGTTTCATATTCATACTTGTGTGACAATTTTGTGGCTTGTGCTGCTAAACTTTTAACCTTGGCAACATCAGTGTTACGTGAAAAATTTCCTTAACATACAGTCATGAGGGAAGTCAGGAAATATATCTGTGCATTGACTGCCATCTTGTGTTTGTCTGGTGAAGCTACACAAGAGGCTGCTGGTTAAGATGTTGCTGTTGGATGACCACCTTATTCATATATTCACAATAACACAGCCCTGCTTTTTAACACCAGCATGATGAATCTCCTAATGGTTATCGTATATCTACACTGTCAGATTGAAATTAACTTGGATTTTGCAAACATGCGATATTCATTTTGTTTTGTGAATAATAACTAAATATTGTCTGATGAACATTCCACAATAAAACATGATGAAAACTAAACTGGAGCTACCCTTTGACAATAAAAACTATTTCAAGTAAACAACCCAAAAATCTCTTTTCGATCTGTTGCACATATGAGCAGCATCTTGCATTTCAGTGACGTTAGTCTTGGCCAGTAATGTCAAAATTGCCGGTTCTTGGAAGAAACAAGGTAACAGACTTAGGAAATAATTAATCTACATTTCTACTCAAATGAACCAGGGCAGGAACAAAACAGCTGGGACAAACCACAAACACACAGAGGTTGCATGCCGACCTTTAGAAAGAGGTAAGCTGATGGGAAGCATGTAGTATCTGGATGTTTTTGTCTAATATTTCATATTAATCAACTATTATAATAACTGTTTCAGTCTTAATTGGCTTAATGCTGATGTAGTATTCTCTTTATTCTCTTCATTTGCATAAATCATTGGGCTTGGTTACTTTCCTTGTCCACTCTTCTTTGAATACTGTGTACTCATCTTCCCAGATTAAAAAAGCAACAATGTATCTAAATTGTATATAATAATAATAATAATAATAATAATAATAATAATAATAATAATAATAATAATAATAATAATAATAATAATAATAATAATAATAGCCTTGCATGAAACTCATTCATTGTAAGCTTTAACATGCTTCACCATAGTGTGTAAACTCACTCCTGCATGACCTGTGCTGCCTCAGCCCAGGCCTTCAGAGCCTCCCGCACATTCCTGTGTCTGTAGTGGAAACCAGCCAGGTACATGTAGGGGTAGATGTGCTCATTGTTGTAGTGCTTCTGAGCAGAAGTGACAGCCTGAGAGATAGTGAGAGAGACAGAGAGAGAGAGCACGGAGGGAAACATTAGTTGTGACAACATTCTTCACCTCATGCCAGTCTTAGTGCTGTGTGAGCTTACCTTGCGGTGGATTTTCAGTGGGTCTTCCTTGCCTGGGATTGGATCCTGGTCTTCAAGGTCTGCCAGAGTGCCCATTGCCATTGGATACCTGTTGGTTGTGCAATTTAGAAAAGTTTATACACTCTATGGACAGGCAGCGTATACAAACTGTGAGACTCTTCATTCCTCACAAACTTCACCTACACAAACTCTCACCTGTCCAGGTCACCTCGGTCATACAGCAACCAGAGAAGTTTCTGTTCAATCAGGGAGAGAAGGAAGAGAAACACAGGCAGATCATGACAAAGATTCTAAGGAAGACTGAGTGCTGGTGATTACCAAGAGCTGTGTCATATACCATTGGACTTATCACATATATAATATACCCCATCCCACTTAGTTCCCAATAGTGGCTTGTTACTTTTCTCGACTGTAGAGAGAGCCAGGCCTTAAGCTGAAGTCAAGCCACAAGTGCTTATTCTTAAATTCCCTCTGGTTACACTTCATAATAACCATCAATAGTAAATGAAAAACTTACACTTAATTAAATGATCTTATTGTTATTTAACAGTAAACAAACAAAGAAGGGGGCAGTTTGGGTCATCATACTGTAATATTTATACTTATGTCATAGGCTACTTCGAGAATTTCATTTTTTTTCTCTGGTTATAAGTCTCTCACACAGCATGGGCTGCATGGGCTTGGAATGAAGATTTGTCTACGATTGTACAGAAATACTATTTTTATTATTTGATTCAAGAGAGGAGTTATCTACGTGACCATTTCAGTCCTCTAGCTAATTATCAAGCGAATATCCAACATGCTACTTATCGTCAAGGACTGCAGTGGAAGACGACGGTAAAATACTTCCTTTCTCTAATACAGGATTTATTTATGCAAATGGTTTTATATGAAATCGGATTTTTTGTGAATATACAATAACATACTAGATGTTTCTGATACTCTTCAACTCACCGTAACAGTCGGTCATAGGCAACATTTTTGTCATTTTGTAACTAATACATGACTGCTTTGGAGCAGCACACAGACCCATCATCTGACACTGTGTGTGCGCGCACGGGAGTGGAGGAGCCTCCGAGGGTGTTAAGCGCACTGCTCCAGGTTTGTAAACAGCTTCATATCATTTTTTTTTCACAAATACAGCCCTGAATTAGCAGTACTGAAGTCATTAAAAGTAATGCAAACAAAAGAGACTGACTGAAACGTCGGTATGCATTGGAAAGGTGGAAATATTTTTTCACTTTCTATGTTTAAACTATGGCGGCACAAATTAGTCTATGGCAGGCCACTATGGCAACTGTTTATAGTGAAGTCGCAACTGATGTTCATAATACATTGCAAATGCATAGATTATCTATTAAAAAATGGCAATGCATTATAAAGCTGGAAATTATGATTATTAACATTCACAATTGTTTAAATAGTTTATAAAGAATTTCATTGTTAACGGTCAAATAACTATTATGTTAAGAGTAATTAACTATACATTTAACAATTTACTAATGCTGGTTATTATAACATGTTACCTTCCTTGTTGTTAAATTGATCATTTTTGGTCTCAAGTTTACCTGTTGTCTTCCAATAATCACTGATATGTACATTTCCGCAGACAATTTCCAACAGAGCCATGTCATACCACTGAGAACATACTACTGATAGGCCAGGTCCAGTAAAAAGCAAGACCAGGCCAGTAAATTTAGATTAAATTATCCAGCTGTCAGATTGGGCCAGTACTCAACTTAGATTTGAAAAAGAGGTTAATTTCACAGATATTGCTTTGAGCTTCACATTGCTACGTCTTCTCTACTGTCATTGTATTTTGTCTTGAGTATGAAGTCTGATAGAGTGGATGGATATCTAAAGGTAAAGATAAATTTTCAACCATAGTTGTCATTTGACTTGAAGAAAAAGTGACATCTGCTGTTCAGTGTCACACTGTCGTGCAGCGAACCAACTCAGGAGCGCAAAAAGGCCAGCCATGGCAGAGAGAGGGAGTGGGGTAAAAAGGTAAGTAGAGCCAGAATATTTTAACATCCACCTCTGTGACATAAGGGTTTATTTCTACTCAGAGTTGGTGATTGTTGATCATTTTGATGAGTTTTAATTGATTTTGGTCAGTGTTTTGTCGCTTCTAGCTAATGACATAATAGCTAATGAATCCACGACACTTTGTGACATACACTGCCTTCTATTGCCCCAAAGGATATATAATCCAACTATTTCCTGAAAGAAGTGACTTTAAGTAATTTCATGTAAGCTGTACTGCATGTTCCCAACATTTCTCTAGAAAACTATTATTATCATCATCATTATTATTATCATTGTCAAGAAACACTAATGAATCTCAAATGTGCAAAATGCAGCCCTGGGAATTATGAGGGAAAACACATTTTCTGCGCACCATACTGCATGAAAAAACGACATGAGTATTTCTAAAGAAAAACTGTTAGTTTATCTGTGAGATCATCTGTTGGTTCCATTTTAGACAGGCTCTCTGACATTTAGGTCACCACTTCCTCCAACATCTACTGTGAAGCTGGAAATTATAGTGTGTTATAGGAGATTAAACTAACAGATACAGCAACAACAACGTACTGCAAACATGAAGTGTCAGTGCTCACCTGTTGCAGCTGCAGGAGCTCAGAGCTGTCAGTATGAAGGTCCAGCGATGGGTTGATGGCACAAACCATGAAGGCCACCTCCATGTTTCTGTCACATTTCATGTATGAGCCCTTCAGATAAAGCCAACTCTGAAGAAGACACAAAACACAGACAGGAAACTGTTTAACACAGTGTGAGTGTTGAAATCACAGTAAGTAAAAACCATATATTAGACATCATTATTCTGTCTGCCAGATCCAATATTCAGCCGTTTTCTGATGATTGGAATCGGTTGTTTTTAACAAATTTAAAATGTGCTACTTTGGCTGGTAACTAAAGTTACCAACTACAATATTTGCCTCCAATATGTAGTCTGTAAACAGAAACATTCAAGTTGAAGTACAAGCACCTATAAATTCTACTCAAGTTCAGTACACTGTACATGTAGTATTTAGTTACATTCCATCACGGTTTAGGTGTAAAACCAGCCACCATAACAACAATGGTTGAAAGCTCTGATTACATCTCATTCAGGGTGCTTTTACATCTGTAGTTAGGAAAATTTTGTCCAGAAAAAGATCCAATTAAGATCTTGTACTTGTCATGTCAACACTGACCTACTGAAGGCAAAACAAGAGGTTTAAACATGAAGTCATATTGGACTGACAAGTGACTCATCCGACAGTCTTGGACAGTCTTATATAATCCTGCATCATCAGTGCTACATGGACCCCGAGGGGATATTAAAGTCCTGTTACTGACAGCAGGTCAGGCTGCACATTATCAAACCTGATGTGTTTGCTGATGTTCCCTGTGTTCACAAAGAGCTCACCAAGAAATAACGTCCACAGTGATACATCGTTAGTTACTTTATTGTGTTGAGAATTTGATCAGCATGAGGAATTTTGTGAAGTGCTTAGAGAACCTTTTGATCATCATCTCAGTTAACTGGAGATCAACCTCACCTTCTCACTGACTCCTGCTGTAACAGTTTGTCCTCGACGGTCCTCGTTACCCTTTCCATGCCAGGTGACCTCAGCCGTCTCTTCACCATTTTTGCCAAAAATCACCCAGGCATGGTCCTCAGACAGTGCAAGGTGGACATCCTTCAGACCCAGAACCTGGCAGGCTGCTACCACAGCAAATGCCACACCAGAGCTATCCAGTTTTGTACCTGGTTAAAATTGAATAAAGTTATTTTTATCAACTTGACTTCAAATATCATCATAATGACTCATTATATGTGTAACTGTACCAGTGATGAGACTGAAGAGGGATTGGATGTGTGCCCGGTCCTTGAAGTAAGAACGGCTTAGACTGTTCCAGATCACATCCGACACTTTCTTTACCAGCTCCCTGCTGGAACCTGCAGAAGTCCTTCGGTACTGGGACAGGTCCACTGCGCCGCGGATCTGGGCTGTGAAGCGTTCGTACAGTGCAGAAATCATACCCAGCTCCACTGTAGGGAAGCAGGAATTGGGACAGTCTGGCTCCAGTGGTTCAAACCGGACACCTGGAACATTTATTGGAATGACCCGGTTCACAGCTAGGAAGTGCTCGACAAAACCCAGGACCAGGGAGAGAAGGGCTAGGTCAGGCTCAGACTTGTGAAGCTCAGCATCAAAGAGCTGAACCACCCCATCAATCCCCCGCAGGGGAAAGTGCTTCTTCTGGGATGAGTGCAAACCCATGATGTCCACTGTCAGTCAACTCAGATGCTTTCCTCACCTGCAGTACCGAATGTTACAGACAGACCAGTCAGTTCATCCCCACAGCAATATCAAACTGGTGCCATACAAAGTAGGATTTTACACTTACTTACTTATACTATCAAGCAGCAAATTGACTGCCCTCCTCCTCCAGAGGTAAATTAACTTAAATGCTGTTGTTCTTAACACACAGTACACAGCCCTTATTATACTAATACTTAAAAAAAAAGCCTAAAATCTAATTACTTCTTTGTTGTGTCAGTTCTTCCCTGTGGTCTCACACATAGTATTGAATATTGATTTTTTTCAAGGTATTGCATGTAGGATATTAATGATTAATAGCTGATCAATTAATTGCTAAGAAATTTAAACAATTAAAAATGCATTAACCAACAATTAGAGATTATTGAGAGAGAGCAAATATATAAAAAAGCATTTTGTTACATATTATAAATATTTGATTATATAATATATACAAATAAAATAATTGGATGAGATGACATATTTAACAAGAATACATGCTGTTTGTGAATTAAAAATACAGAAAGACATTCCTTACAAAAATATATTACATTTTAGGTATTCAGTAGCCTCAATATTGACTACATTTTGTTAGGCCAGTTGTTGTCAAGCAACAGACTGAGCTCTGCTGTTTAAGTGAAGTCACTTTTTTGTTTTATTTTTGTTATAATTCAAGAAAGTTGGTAATTACTTTATGTGCTCCTGTAACTTACCACAGAACCATTTAAGAGGGCAGAAAAATATGTGTAAAAATATGTCATTTTGCATAGGAAAAATTAAATATAGACATATATTTGTTACTGGCATTAAAACACTGTCACTTTGTGTAGCATCAGTTTTATGTTGTGCTTCATTCGGTATATTATTTAAAGTAATAGATCGATGCTGTTTGGTTACAACACTAGTGTGTCCAAGGGGAGCAACATTTCTTACCATATATTTTAACTAGTTTGGTATAAACTCTCTCGACATAACGTATCCACATTAATAAACAAGGTGCAAAGAATCTCATCAATGATAATGTGTAACTTTACCATCACTACCTCAAGCTACACAAATAAAACGTAGACCCAGACACTGACCCACAGCAGAGAGGCTCGAGTCGTTGCATAATGCTGCTTGTTACATGGATGCCGCTATCAGGGCTATATGGCGCTTTGGTGGGCGGGGCACTCCCACTGCTACATACGTACATTCAATACAAACCTGCAACAAGAAGCTCTACGAGGTTTGTGATTCTCATTAATACGTCGAAATGTCTGCAAAATATCACAAATGCTTGGAGTCTTTCGGTACACACAGAAATACTTTGTTAAATTAATCAACATGCTAGCCTGGCTGGCTACTGTAGGCTAACAAGCTAACTTTCCTAAGTTAAGTTAACGTTAGCAACCCATTTGTACTTGCTATCGGTTCTTAATTTGCTGAATGGATGCCGAGTTGTTTGAATTGCCAAATGAGGTGGAGTACAGACATATCCTAAACCAGAAAGTGACGCACATTGTGACTCGCAGCTTGGGAGCAGCCGGCTGAATTAAAGATGTTCAGAGGAGTAGCTAACAAGCTAACGAGCTGCTAGTTAGCTAAACTCACTTTTGAACAACGCTTACCCCCCTATCACTCTGCCGCAATACATCGCACCATCATATCTCAACGCTGGTCCACTCTAAGCTCTTACAAACGTAGAATTCAGCCAATGTGTAAGAGATCACTTACCCGTTTTCTCACAGCCTCAGCCACATGTTTTTGTTTGTGTCCCCCTTCTTTTGCCGCGCAGTTCAGTCTTCCCGAAAATCACTTGCAGTGTGTTACCAGCATCTGTGTTTGCGCATCAGAGCAGATCTCAAAACGGTAGTAGAGTGCTGTCAAGAGCAGTTGAGCTCTGTTAGGCCCATCCCCACGGTTAGAGATCTTAAGGGCTGCACACACGGCTTCCTCTCATGTATGCTGGGAAATGTAGTTCAACGTATACTATTCGTTACCACCCCAGCAGAGGGCGGTATGCTGCCATGGTGTAATCTATTGCCACAAAATGGAACAAAGGTGACCATTACATAATGGAAAACAGGCTATAGAAACCACTAGATTTGTAATTGTATGAAATTTCACTGGATCTGTGAAGTGACGACATCTTTAATTCATTTTTCAGAACTATTTGAGCAATGTTGCTGAGGTAGGCTTTGTTACAAACAGCTCGAACACATATTGTTCTGTGCATTGAAGCCGCGGTTATGAAATTATTCAGCTAAAATAATTTGGTACATTTTTCCCAAATTACATACAGTGCAGCGACCCAATAATATAACAGCTAATGGCCGAATAGCAAAAACCCACTTTTGTTCAGAGAAGGTACAACATGGTGTCTGTGTTCAGGAATATTCCTCGTGCTGCCTTCAATTGCTCTCCAAAATTTCCATTGTCATTATGGACTCCTCATCAGTTGGATTTTACTGTTACAGGTAGCTGGAAATGTATTTTAAAAGGCAGAGGATTAGATGGCAAATGACCTACTGGTGGCAATTATAATAATGTGATTGTTTTTTGTCTATACACCTAAACGAGGAGACAAGTGTCAGGTTGGAGTTGAGATGCAGGAGCCTAAGGAGAGACCGTGAACGTCTCTCACCCCGACATGTTTTTTCCCCTCCTCCATAGTCCGCCTTGTTTCCCTCCATCTCTGCTGATCCTTCAGTGCTCAGACGTTGTGCTAAGGTGCGGATCCGAGTCCGGCTCTTGGGGAAAATTGAGGAAAGGCAGACGACATCCACCTTCAAAAGACAGTATAAGCGTATTTAAACCGAGACAGCAGACATTTCACCATCTTTGTGCGGTTGTTTCGAAACTACAGTAAAATGGATCCAATGACTCAGTCCACCCAGATATCATCGTCGCAAGGGTTTGCTGATGGACAAAATTCTGCTGCCAAAGAATCAAAGCTGTCTGGTAAGAAATTAACATTTCGTGAGCTAGTTAATGTTAACTAAAGGGTGTACAATGAACTACTAACAAACCATTTGTCTTTCGATTTTATTCCCAGCCATGTGAATGATTTCACTGGTTTACGTCAAGTCTATAACGAACTGTGGATACGTGAATTTAAGCAGACCTGTAGTCATTGTTACTTAACAGCCGCCTCTCTGTCATTTTGTCTGTTGTTGACTGTACGTGTCTGTTGAAGCTTGTCTCAGGTTTAATGCGAAACACCTGTGGTGGTGAACACATCCGGACACACGGCTAACGTTACCAGTCATGCTCAGTGTAGCTTAGGCCTGCTTCTGGGACACGCCACTCTCTTGTATGGCGATAACTTCACACAAAATATCTTTCATGAATCTGTCAGTTGAGAGTCACCTGGCACAGCATGAGGTCAGACATGATAATGAAACAGTATATTCGGTCAGATGACTGGTCAGCAAAGCAGCGGCACGGATTGACACTGCTTGAAATACGACAGCGTTATCATATTTAATGGAGTCTGCGTGATTAGCGGGGCTAATTTGAAAAAGTAAAGACACATTTCATTATGATGCGTTCTTCTTGGCGTATTTGACGTCAGCCGAATTGAAATCAGCATCCGAATGACTGTTAATGTAATCTTTGATCGTGCTCTGTGAGGTGGGCTTATTTGTTTCAAAGTAAATAATGTGACATTTTTTAATGATACATTTGGGCTGACAAAGCGTTATTGGTGTTAAACGTAGCGATGCTCTGCACTGCAGAGGCATTGTTACTGGGCAACTGCCAGTGAAGGGAGGACCTCTTAAAGGCACATTGCCTTTTTTGTGTTGTCTTGATAATGGTAACAGTGCTAGAACAAAATATCATGCCTCTGTCAGTACTGTCACTCATTTCTGTCTACTATGTGTTATCACCTATAGATTTGTAGTTGTTTTAGTTTTTCAGGATTTACAGTCTAGACGAGCCTAATTACAACAAAGGAACAGTGTTGTCTCCCAGGGCCTTATGAGCAGGTTATTGTGTACGAGGGAGTGGCAGCATCACCATTAGTGAGTGTGTGTGCGTGTGTATATTTGTGTGTTAAGCTGTCTGATTTGAAGTCCATGGCTCAATCAACCACTACATGCAAGCCATTTGAAAATCCTTCAAAGCCATGTTCTGTTAATCAAAAGGACTGTAGGCTTTCAAGAATTAATGTGCATGTGGTCATGGGTGTCAACTGGATGTAGCAGGGTGTGGCACATGACGCCTTGCTGACTCCCAGTTTAGTCTACAAGTTATCACTGAGGAGAAGGAAGCAAAAATGAAAAGATATCTAGAAACCTACTAGGATATTGTGCATTCATTCACTTTGAAAATCATTTGGCTGTTCTTTCTATTCTTGTAATAATATGATCTGCAATATGTTTAGAAAATTGTGACATCAGTAACCAAATTATAATCTATCAATATAATACAATGCATTAGTCAACAATTATGGATGACTCCACTTTGTCTCAAAATAGTAGCCATGAGCTGCTTACTTTGATTCTTGCTAGTATTTGCAGGCAGTTTCGAAATAGCTTGGAGTTTATTCACAAAACATATGTTCACACAGCTGTGGCACAAGCTACACAAGCATAGCTTTGATGATGAGCTTCTGTACAGTGAAGTATGACTCTGCCAGAACTGCAATTTCCAAGGTGGACTACTAGCTGTAAAAATAAATACTTTTGTAGTAGGGCAGCCTGGACCAAACTCAGAATGATCATAATTGGCAATTTTTACATTCCATGACTAATGACAGGCATTGCCTTCCGAAAACCCTTAGTCATTACAGCAGTGCTGAGTCACTTCAAAATATGGGCTTTAGGCATCAATCTGCATCGATCATATGGAAAGATGTTGGTAAATGTGCTTTTCCTGCTTGAATACTTTTATCCATAGAATATTTGTAGAGGTTGAACATGAACATCAATTTTTAAAACTTTTCTACAGCCAAAATGTCTGTATTTTAGTGTATAAATGTAAACATAAATGTATCAAAAATAGCAGTCATTATTACCTCAGCTGCAAAGAGAACCTGGCCTTAATTGGAAACAGACTCTTATAAGAGATTTGTCTTAAAACGTATTTCCTGTTTCATTCATATGGGGTACATGCTCCACCAATTGAGCCACTGGGGCACCAGGCATGTTATATAAATTTAGCTGGGAGCCTCCCAGTTCTCTGATCTGTTTGTTCTAATTTTGCTGTGAATTCAAAATCTTTTTGTCTTCAGATATGTACATTTCAGCAAATCAAAACCACAGTAGAGAAACGTTTTTCTTTTTTTTGTTGTTGTTGTTGCTTCCTTTGTACCGTAATTGTCTATCATAATTTAGCTACTGCCACTAAAACTTTACATTTCAGAATGAACTATATCTTTTAATGATATTGAGTTTTACAGTATGTGTTGATTTGCAATGACCTTGGCTAAAATTCTACCATAAATCAGCTTAGTCAAAGCACCCCTACATGTATATATTTCTGAAATATTTCAACATAACTGATTTGGTAATATTCTGTCAAAGAGCTGTTATTGTATTTTATTTTATAATGATGTACACTAGGTTTATGTTTAAGTGTTGGGATGT